>NW_002476335.1:600000-891270 GCF_000189635.1 Tetrahymena thermophila SB210 | reverse complement strand
CCAACCCCAACCCCAACCCCAACCCCAACCCCAACCCCAACCCCAACCCCAACCCCAACCCCAACCCCAACCCCAACCCCAACCCCAACCCCAACCCCAACCCCAACCCCAACCCCAACCCCAACCCCAACCCCAACCCCAACCCCAACCCCAACCCCAACCCCAACCCCAACCCCAACCCCAACCCCAACCCCAACCCCAACCCCAACCCCAACCCCAACCCCAACCCCAACCCCAACCCCAACCCCAACCCCAACCCCAACCCCAACCCCAACCCCAACCCCAACCCCAACCCCAACCCCAACCCCAACCCCAACCCCAACCCCAACCCCAACCCCAACCCCAACCCCAACCCCAACCCCAACCCCAACCCCAACCCCATGAAGCTGAATAACACATTAAAAGAATTTTCAATTAAATATTAAAGATATCATAACAATTAAATTTAAATAAAATTCAATTATTGGTTGTTTTAATATAATAAATTTCTATTTAATATGAAAATAATTGCATTAGAATTGTTGATTTTTAAACAATTTTAAAATAGAATTTATTGGATTAAAATTTAAAAAAATATTAATGTAAAATTTACTTTATTTTTAAATTTTATATCAGATTTCAAAAGGAGTGTTTTATATGTAATCAAAAAGAGTAAAAAAATTAAGATAATATTGAAGTCCTTTTTTGAAAATAAACTTTTTAGTTACTATTTGATTAATTAATAGAATCTTATTAAAATAAAAAGAGATTGATAATCTTGTTTATTTCGTGTTTATTTCTGATTGATATCGATTATTTTTTTGATAGAAATTTATTTTTCAACTAAAATTTAAATTTTAATATAAAGAGTTTTTATAGACATCTCAATTGGAATATATTCTAAAGCTTTGTATATTCATATTGAGGAACCATGACTAAAGAGTCAAGCAAAGAATTTTATAAATAAATATTAGTCCAATAAAGCTTATAAAGCTCTATTAGATATTATTTAAGGAATGCATACTTAGAATTCAAAAGAAGATTATGCTATTTCTGTTTAGCTTTTTTCTCAGTAACTATTGTTGTCGCAGCTGCTGGTGTAGCATAAAGTGTTATCGATAGGGCTCCAATTATATTTCTATCAGCAGCTGAATCTAATAATGGTTAAAGCGATTTTGAAATCAGACCATCTTCACAGATTCTTAATCGTAACATACATTTTAATAAGTTATTTATAAATAATATAACATCAATATAAGATAAAGATAGAAAGTATTTTATTGTTTTAAAAAAATATTAGTAGCTAATTTAGTAGCAGTTTTTTTATTCATTTATTTGTTTATTTTAAATAGGAAAATATTTAAAACATTTTATTATTGATATAAAATAGCTGGCCCTTTGGCATAATCATCGTTTTTAAATTTTACTAGAGTTAATGAAATTTTAAAAGATTATAGAGCTGAATAAACATCTCCAAGATTTATAATGAATGGAAATTTAGTGGCAGATTCTTCTTAAATTTTATGCAATATAGACAATAGCTCTTTATAGACTATATATGACACTGCTTAAGATTGTAAAATGTAAAAAAAAGGAATTTTGCATTTTATAGATTAATAAAAGGAAAAAGAAATAGGTTTAGGTACATCTTGGGAAATAAAAGAAATGAAAGAAGGAGAAATTACTATTCATAAAAATCTCTAAATACAAATGGGTAATATTTTTACTATAATGAATTATTATTATATTTATTGAAGTAAAAATGTAACTCATTTTTAAATTCTACTTAAAGGACTAGAAATTGGGCAGACAGTCTACTTTAAGACAAATGATTTTTAGCAAATTATCTATAATTTAGTTGAATAAATGTGCTCTCCTCATTTTGAATCAATTTATTGTTAAAATTTAAAGAGTGAAATAAAGGGCTAATAAAAGGTAATTGAGCATAGATTATGTTTTAAAAAGTTAGCAAATTTTTAACTGAAAATATTATTAAATTAATATTGAAAAGACATTATTAATTCAATAAATACATTATAAAAGTTCAATTTATATCTAAAATCATGAATTAAATAAATTATGATTAATATTTAAACTTAATAAAATACAGGTTAGCCCTGTTTGATTTGTTATTTTTGATAATTTAGCTAAATAATATATTTATAATATTAATAAACTACAGAAAATTAGGTTTTTACTTATAAATTTTTACATTCAGTATTGGTAATTTAAGTTTATATATATTTTAAAGAAAAATATTTTTAAAATTTAAGATAATTTAAACAAAAAAATTAAAGTATATTAAATTGAATTAAAAATAGGATTAAAGGATAGAACAAACATTTATGGTAGTGCCATTTAAGGTAGCTCATATATTTTCAAGTGAAGGAGGAAAGTTTGGTAGCGAAACATTAGATCATTTTCTAATTGCTGATTTTAAATATCTACTTACTTATATTACAAAATATGCTGCACCAAAGAGAACATTTATGTAGACTTAAGGGAAAAAGTTTTATGATTTTGTTTTACAATAAAAACCAGAATATTATACAACTTTAGTAAATTAATTTGATTGTTATTCCATACGTTTTTATTTAAATTTTTTCTTTTAAGATAAAAATGAATTTAAAAGATAGAGATTCAATTTATATAGATAGTAATTATGATAATATTTAGTATACAATAACCAAGTTTGCTTCTAATGTTGTATATGATCTTGGAGTTTACCCAATTGATATGTATTGGCCTGTTTTGGATGAATTATACGGGACAAGATTTGCTGGAATGTTCCTAGGTATAGTCCTCAATTTAATTATATTTGTGTTATTTATATTGAGTGTAATGCTGCTCTATAATTTATTACTTGTTTCTGTTGAAACAAAGACTTACGAACTTGGTGTTTTAAGGGTATTAGGTTTGAATAAAATTGGAGTTATTTAGTTAATTATTATACAAAGTTTATCCTTTGTGCTTCCTGCTGTTTTATTTGGATTCTTTTTGACAATTCCACTATTGTTTATTGTTTCTGATCAGCTATAAAGTGCTGTAGGAGCAGTAATAAGTATTTATCCTACTAATAATGCAATCATATTTGGCTTATGTTTAGGTAACATTTAAATTACATAATCATAAACAATATTTAAAATAGAATAAAAACTTACAAAATATCAAATAAGATTTTAAGAATTTGAATAAATAAACGAAAATAAATTACTAGAAAAATTTATTTATTCATTTAAAATTTAAATTAAACTTTATAAGTAATTTAATATAATAAAACAATAAAAATCTATTTGCGTTATTTCAGAAAATTAAAAATTTAAATAAAATTCAATTAGATAGATTTTATCAAAATGAGCTGGAAAATAATCAATTGATAATTGATTGATTTATATTTCTTAAAAATAAAAATCATTAAAAATCTAAGCAAGTTATTTAATTAATTTTAAAAATAGATAATTTTCTATTAAAAATACTTAAAATTCATACAAAGCTAAAAGTTTCTATATTAATCTTAACAATTTTTAAACAATCATTTAAAATTATTTTTAACTAAAATAAAAACATATTGGATTAGTTTCAAAGAAGCATTTAATAAATTGAAATTAATTTTCAGATCAAATTTAAATAAATTTATAGAATTTAAAATTTTTTTTCAACTCTTGAACTAAATTTGCTACTGCTTATGATTTAATTTATTTAGATGTTGTTTAGAAATTAGAAATTTTTATTATTATGATTTTTTACTGTATTTTTAAAAATTTTCTGGCTGGATTAAAAAAAAAATTTAGAAATTACTTTAGTATCTAACAGTATCTGTTTAAAGATAAATATTATTCTATTTTTGATTCAAAAAAAGAATATTAAGTTATGTTAAATAATATAACTGAAAATTAATAAAGATTTTTTTTAATTTACTATTTGAAATTTTAATAATAGGTATTTTGATTCCTTTAGTTTCTTCTATCATTCCTATTAAGCAAGCTCTTTAACAAACACTAAGTATTGCTATTGATTAACAACGTTCTAAATCTTAAGCTGTTAAAATAGAGATTGATGTAGAAGGAAAATCGTTCCCTTGGGGAGTTATTTCTTTTGCTTTAATAAGCTCAATGTTTGGAGTTTCTATTTATTACTTATTACCGCTTGCTCTTTTATCATTCGATTTTGCTCTTTTGATAAATATATTTTTCTGGATTTTAATCGGCTTACTTGTTGGATGCATTCTATTAGCTCTTAATGTACAATATTTAATTGAAAGGTTTGTTGTCCATCTTTGCCTCTTTTGGGCCAAAAGTGCTATAAAAACAATTGTCATTAAAAATTTAGCTTCACATCGCTTAAAAAACAGAAGAACTGCAATAATTTATGGTCTAAGTATAGCTTTTGTTATTTTTGTTTGGACTGCAATGACAGTTTAAATAGAGTCTGCTGATTTTGTAACGAGACAGTCAAGGGGAGCTTACATGACAGTCTAGAATTAAAATAGTAACTATCTCAGTGTACCTATTTTTGAGAAGATTATCAAAGAAAAATTAAGTGATTGCGTGATATCTCATTCATGGTAAACTGTAAACTTAAACAGATACTTGAATGAAAAAGGTACAAAAAAAAATTTATTAGTCATTATTTATTTTTTTAAAAATAGGAGTTTTTTATAGCTTCTTTAGGAATATATTTTGATAAGAATTCATTTATTTAATTAAATATTGAATAATTTTAAGAAAAACAAAAAATCTAATTATATTTATCTTATTATCTCTGTCTTAACATTTAGATTGTAAATCTCAAACTTATATCTCTATCAGATATCATAATTTAAATCATATAAAGTTAAAGACTTAAGAATTAAATAAAATTATATTACATTTTTAATTATTTTAATTAAAACAAATTTACATAATTAGGTTACTATAGAACTTTTCTAACTCATTATGGTAAAGTATATGAAGTTTATCCTTATGTTGTTGGAATTTCACCAAACTTTTTGGATACTACTTTTAGAGAAGAATTTGAAGAAACAGTTCAATCATCTAATTCAGATTTAGATGTGGTAAGAGAGTTATATACTCCAAGAGGTTCTCAGTCAATGTTATTAGGTTAGACCTATTAGAAAATATTCTACAATACTATAGACCATCAAAATCCTTTACTGAATATAGCTTACAATCATACCGGTTCATTGGCTTTCTTAACAAGAGTTTCAGCAATATCAAAATAAATGCCAGGATTAACTTATAGTGGCCTACCATCAGTCAACAGACAAAATATAGCTATTTCACTTCCTTCGTTCATGAATATAATAGGAGATTTAATAGACAGCTCTAACGATATACCTATGCAAAAGCTACTCTTTAAATTTCATAGTTCTTGCAGGTAGTAACTCTATGAGACTCTTACTCAAGAAATTAATATGCAAAGTAATTTTAAAATTTGGCAAGATAAAAAAATAATTTTTGAAATATTTTTTAAATACCATGATTAAATAAATTGAAATAAACAACAAATTATCTTTCGTTTAATGTTTTACATTAGATTTTATAAGATTTTAGATATTAAAAGTTACTGATTAAGTATTAAATATAAGTTTTTTTTAATATTTAATTAATTAACTTAAATAAGAACGTTTTATGATAAAAACACTTAAATTTTGAAAATTTTTTAATTAAAACATAAAGGAATTGAAGCAAATGTATGGGATTATAATGATACTTTGTCAAGCACATTACAACAAAAGAAGCTAATTAATATTATTTTTACAGTTATTTGTGTAATAGTGATGATTCTATCATTTTTTTCTCTTGTTTCTTCTATGACTGCAAATATTCTGGAACAAACGAAAGAAATCGCTGTCTTGAGAGCGATTGGAATTACTACTTTTAGAATGAAAACAATATACTTTTTTGAAGCATTCACTTTAGTATTTAGTAGTTGCATTATAGGAACCATAGTAGGTGTTGCTATTGGATTTACAATGAGTATTTAAAGAGCTCTATTCACTGATCTCCCTATTTAATTTGTATTCCCTTATATGATGCTTGCTGTTATGTCAGTCGCATCATTTATTTGTGCTTTCTTCTCTACAATTCTACCAACTACTAGAATACTAAAAAGTTAAATAGCTTAAATTATCAGGATATCATATTGAAAGAAATGGAAATTTTGTTTTAAAAGGATAGAAAAAATAAAATAATTATATTTAAGATGATCGCATAATTAAATGTGTGAATTAAATAATAAATATTTGTAATATTCATTATTATAAAATTAAGAAAATTATTTTTTAATAAATTAAAAATATTATTTAAACTTATTTATTTTTAATAAAAATTAATATGCCTAAAATAATTTAATAAAATAAAAATTATATTTATTGTTTCTTTTCAAGGAGGATAAATTGTTTACAAATTGTTTAAAAGAGAACTTAACATCCGGGTTAATAAAACTTAAATACAAAAAATAGATTCTAATTATAGATTAAGTATGCCCTGCTTAAGAGTGCTTGTCTTTATGTTTAAATGAATGATAAATATTCTTTACATAACAAAATATTTTCATTAATTTCTTTCCTTTATTGAGTCTAAATTCAAATAATTTTATTAATTATCTAAATTATAGAAAGCGTATTTGAATATAAATTGAAAGTATAATACATAAAACTAAAATCAATGTAAATTAAATTATTATTAAACATTTTGCTTACTTTCTTACATTAATAGAGTAAATTATTTTTTTCATATAAATTTATTGAAATTTTTCACAATTTATTCAAATAAGCATGAAAAAAATTAGTTTTTTCTTCTATCTTACTTTTTGATTCAAAATAGAAGGAGCATTTAATCTGTAATTAATAAATAACAAATATATCTTAATAATACAATTTGATAGACAATTAATCAGTAAAATCAGTAAATATTTTTTGATAACATAAAAAATAACAAATATATGAAATACAATTTCTGTAAATTTCCTGTTCATCAAATTATTTAATTTAATATTTTCTTTACAAAATCTGAGGTTTTTTGAGGATAAATTAAATCTTTGAAAAAACGTATTAATAAATCGAGTATTTGTTATAAATAATAAAGCACGTTTAAAATTCAAAATTTATTTAACATAACAGAATTTGTTAATATCAATTTAATTCATTCTCTTTCTACTCGGTCCTTTCTATCACATTTGGTATTAAATGGTGCTTGTTTTCAAAAATTTATTTAATCTGGGATTTTTTTTAAGTCTATAAAATACAAAGCACTTCTCAATTATGAAATTAAAAAAAGTATTATTCTTATTTTATCACTAAGTTGATAGATGAAACAGAAATACATATTTTCTTTCTTTTTCTCATCAAATAGTTAATATTTTTTTGGTTTCTTTAATTGTCCATCAGATTTCATATATATCCCTTATGAATGAATTTATTTTATTTGAGTCATTTACTTGATAAATTAATTCAGTTTTTTGTTTTCTTTCCTATATTTTCTGATTACGGCTCTATAATAATAATTTAGGATAATGAACAAATTTTAATTAATTTCATTTTTCTTAATTTAAGTCTGTTATTTAACTTTAGCACAATTTGGTTTTTATTTTCTTCTAGCTTATAATAAATTAATATCAAAAAAAACTTAATATTTTAAAATTTTAAATAAAACTCAATCTTGTCTATTTCTAAATCAATATTAATAAACACCTTTTTTAAACAAATCTAAAATGACCAATCCAAGAAAAAAAATCAAACTTAATCGTCTTTTTTTTGAATCCTAAGCATCTCAATTCCCTTAATTATAGCTTAATCAAAATGATCATTTATATAACTAAAGTGACTCATATTCTAATACTAACTCTCCAATCCATGAAAAAGTGTCCTATTTTTCAAGAGAAGATTTCTAAAATAATAACCATTTTATATAATAAAATGACGATACAAATGTTTTGAAATCAGAATAATTTATTTTAGATGAATCTAATGATGTTGAAATGAGAATAAACGAATGGTTAGATAGAAACAATATTAAAATGGTGAGTCCAGAGGACATAATTCACGATTTCTATCACAAAATAAGAATGTAAACCCTTTAAAAAATGGAAATAGAACTTAATGAAATTTAATATAGAGAAGAATCCAGCCAAAATAGCTCTAACGATTTAGACTATGAAGGTCTAGATTATTCACATAATAAAAAAAATAATAAATAAAAAGCCTATCAAGTATCTAATGATGTAGAAAAAAAATTATTGGATGTTAAAGTAGTAAGATCAAAAGTATAAGATAGATAAGCCAAGAAAATTAATTAGAATTTAACATTAACCTCAAAACTGCTTCAAAGAAGAATTAATCTAAATCTTGTAACTAAATCTTCTAATATAGATTGTAATAATTACGTTTACTGAATCTTATAATTATTTTTGGCAAGTATTAACTCATCTATAGACTAACTGATAACATTTTATATAATAAACTACTTATATCATTAGACTCTCTCTCTCCTTTCTCTTCTGTATAATAATTACTTCAATTCTAAAAAATACAAAATTATATAAAGAACCAACAAAAAATATAGAATTAAAATTGTTAAAAAATATTTAAAATTTATATAATTAACTTACTAAATACTTCATAAAAACCAATACTATTGTTCAATCTTTTTAATCTGTCTATTTATTTATTCTTACAGTATTTAATTATATAAAATTCATATTACTATAAATCTAATGAATAAATTTATCACAACCTTAAGTTTTTTGATATATCACATAATACTTTTTTACCATAAAATTTATTGTTTTGAAATAGACCAGGAAAACAAAAAAAACTAATAGAAATAAAGGGATTCAGTTAATAATTTTCTATTTTAATTATTGAAATTATAATCACTTGAATAATTTTCTAAAATATCAAAAAAATATTTAATAAGCTGCAAATTATTTATTTATTTGATAAATCAATATAATCTCTAAAATCATATACATTTTTAAATTAAATAAAAATAAGACATGATAATTTATTCTAATTTTTGAATGTTACCATTATTTTATTTTTTAATAATTAATTATTTGAGTTAATAAAAAAAATATTAATAAATAAAATACTTTTATTTTATCTTTTATGATACAGTTTGCTATTTTGATCAAAATTTAATATAAAAGTAATTCATAATTGAAATTTAATAATAATAATTAGAATAATTAAGATAATCAAGACAATAAATACTACAAAGAATTTCTAAATATTTGTAAATTTGACTTCATAAATAAAACACCATTTTAAGTTTCTTTTAAGTTTATCTCCTTTTAAAATTATTGAAAGTTATATTAAAATACTTGCTAAATAAGAGTTTAGATAAATATTAGCTAAATTAAAGGAGAAAGAAACTCTATTTACAATAGGGATTCATTAAATAATTACAACAATTAAATCATCATTTTTTAAATTATAAATAAATATGTATAAAATGTATTCTGAGGAAGAAAGTTTTGATGGTTCGCAGAATAATAAATTGAACATAGAATTTCCAAAAAATTAGGATTTACTTAAAGTTATGCAAAGTATTTCATAGTTACCTTTATGTAGCGAAAAAATCCTTCTTGAATTGATAGAATAATCACTTTTAATAAAATTAACTAATTAAACTCTTAAAAGAGAAATAAACTGCATTGATGAACAAAAATAAAATTTGTTATTAAACATAATAAAATAATTAGAAGAATAACTCTTAATAGACTATAATAATCAATTAGATTTTAGAAAAATTGCTGAAAATTTAAAAATATTTGTTTAATCTTAAAATTCTGAATAAATTCTTATTTGCTGCTAATGTCTTATGAAAATAATAAAACCATTAGATATAGATATATTATAATAATTTGAGTTAGAATATTAAGACAATTCAAATTTATATTATGGCTAAGATATAATCCTATTTTTAGGAACAAATGAATCTGACAAATCTAAAGTCATTTAATAAATAGCTGGTTCTAAAATATAAGAAAAAAATAATGAGATAAGATTTAATAAAGGTTAAAAGTAACCAGTTTTTAATTTAATATAAAAATAAGCTTAAAAAATAACTTTTGAATTTAAAAAAGAGCTTGAGGCTTTTCAGTTTTTAACTTAGCCAGTATTATTAAAGGAGAGAGAAAGTTTAACAGAAAAATCAATAATTTTATGTAAAATACCTAATTTCAAAGAATTAATTGAAACTGAGACAGAAATAGCTTGTATAATAGGAATTGACTTAATTATGAAGAAATGTAAAAGTATTAGACCTTTCATTTTATACCAAAAAAACTAAGAAAATGGAGAGGAAATATTTTCTCTTTGCAGTTTATTATCAAATTTAGTTAATAACATACCAGATAAAATAAGTTGTTTTTCTTATATTTTCACAGAATTCCCTATAAATGAAAATATACATGAATATTTAAAGAATTTAAAAGAAAGTAATCTATTCAAGGAAAATAAAAATTTTAATTAGAACGCTTTATTAATTTTAGAAGATATGATAGAAAAAACAAAGAAAGATGTGTTAAGAATTGACTCCTAAAATAATCCTTAAGTTTTAATTTTAAAGTAATTACTTAAGGAAAGTGAAATATAAAATAGCTTTGGAATATTTAAATTTTCTTTATCTGAAAATGCAAAAACAAACATTTTAAATCAAGTTAAGCTTCATAAAGAAAATATAATTTCTGCTATTAATAGGAATGATTATAAATTAATTGGGTACAGATTAAACTAATTAAAATTTTTAATTAAGAACTAACTATAAGATTTTGCACTGCAAACTTACTAAGAATGTATTAAGGTATTGATCAGTGAGCTTACTTAAAATTATACAAAAGTAACTCAATCATTTAATAATATTTTAAATAATTAAATTAAGCTAAGTAGTGAAGATTTATTATGCTATAAATAACTTATTTAGTAACTGTAAGAGGTAGAAAATTTAAGGCAAGACCATTTATAAAATCTTTCTATTAATGCTTCTGCTGCAGTTAAAAATTTAAAAGATACTCTTAAAAATGTAAAAGTAGATTTAAATTTAAATAGTATTAATAGCCAATAAACTATCAACAAAATTTAAAATATTAAATTTTTTACTTAAGAATTTCCTGAAATTTAATAAAAAATGACAGATCTTTGCTAAGAAGTATAATTTAAAATAGAAAATTTAGTTATAGATTGTTAAAAAGTTTTGAAAAACAATAATTTTCACTAAATTATATCACTTCTTACAGAAATAAAAACCTTCTCAGAATTTTGTAAGAATTATTTAAATGAAAAGTATTGTTTAGATAAATATGAAAATACAGTGTATAGTTTCAAAAACCATTTAGATGAATTAATTAAAAGCTAAAGCCAATTACTACTAAAATATATTTTAGAAAATGAAGATTTAGATAAAATAGAATAAATGTTTTCTTTTATTGATTAATTATAATCAATAGGAGAATTAAAGAAACACATAAAAGTCAATTATATTTAAAAGTTAAGATAGATTTTGTTATCTTATGTCATTCAGTACTACTAAAAAATAAGCTAAAGAATTTATTAAATTCTCAGTGATTAGTCAATCAATTGTTTTAAAGAATGTGAAATACTAATAGATTAAATGTATAAAATTAAAAAAATTAAGGGTTTAGAAAATGTTACATCTGAAATTTTTGAAAATACTTTAGAAAAAATTTCATAAAAACTTGAATTCCTAAAACAAAATATAAAAAATAATCTAATTTTAGATTAGAATTTGTTAAATATTAATTTTTTTTAAATTAGCAATACTGTAAATTAGTTAAAAGAAGCTTAATGGATAGATCAATATCATAAATCTAAAATGTATGATAATATGATCAAAGAAATTTCAGAAAATTTGAGATAGTTTTATCTTTCAATTTAAATATAAATCACTGAATTAAATTTAAATGTAAAAAATTTGTAAAATTATAAAACTGCTTCACAATTACTTTAGCAACTTGTTAAAATGTCTCCATTAGATGCATTAGATGGAAAATTAATTGAGTATAGGACATATTCTTAACAAAAATTTATAGAATCTATTGATTAAAATTTAACTAAGATTTAGTAATTTTTAAATTTAAATCTAAAAAATACCTCATGTCAAGAAAGATAAATTTTAGAAGAGAATTCTAATGATATTTCATTATAAAAGTTAGACTTAAAATTAGTTGAAAGATATCTAAATTTTTTAAAATTCTGTCTGAAAGGAAACTATTGTGAAGAAAGAGCGTCTTAAATCAAAACAGATCTCAATAAACAAATATAATAATATGGAGATGATTTAAATTAAGAAATAAGTAAGACATTTAAGAAAATAGAAAACGCTAAAGTTATAAACATTAAAGAAATACCTTATAATTGCTAAAAATTGGCTTAACTACTGTAGGATTTATCCGATCTTGAGGAGTATCCTAAAGTATTTAAATTAGTTAAAGGGTAGAATCTTATCAAAAAATATAGGAGCAATATAAAATAATTTATATTTAAATTGAATATTGATGACATTTATCCTCCTTATTTTGATGTTGAAGAAGTAAAGTTAAAAATTATGCTGTAAAAATCTTTAGGGCTTATAGAATTTTTTGTAGGAGAAAACAAAATCTTTGACAGAAGCTCTGAATTTTAAAGCTTGCTAAATGAAAAATACAAATAAGATAAAGAAAATATTTTTCTATAGATTGAAAAACATAATTTTATTTAGGTTTATTAAGAATTATTAAATAATGAGTTTAATGAAAGCTTAAATAAGTAAATAAAAACTGAAATTCATTTTTAAATACATAAATTACTTGATCATGCTTATTAATAAGCAATTACTTTAAGTAGAAAGCTTGAAAAAGATTTAATTGTTTCACTAGTAGAGAATCTAAAAAAAATATAATAAGTATAATTAATTTTTTCAAAAGATATTAAAATTTAAACTGAACAAAACATGATTGAACAATAAAGATAACAAAGTAAAATAAAATAAATTTATATGGAAAAAATAAACAGTTTTTTAGAATTAATAAGGGCTTAAATTTTTAACTTTGAATTTTATGAAGCTGAAAATTAAATAGAGCATATTAAAGAAATAAACTAGATTTTACAAATCATAGATGAACATAACGAGATTAGTTAAGCAATATAATAAATTTAATTGAGCATTTAATAAAGAATAAATGGACTTTTAGAATAGTATAATACCTAAGAGAATTCATTTTTGTTACACCCTCCAAAAATCATTCAATAAAAACTTTCAAAAGCTTTAAAAAAAAATATATAATATGATGAAATTTATAATAAATTTATGTAAAAAGTTTTTGAAATTATATAAAAACTAATTATTGATTTATAAGATAAAAGTGCTCAAGATAGATAATAATGTATCTAAAGACTAATAGTTATTTACAATAATGTATAAGATGATTTAAAGATAAAATTTGAAACTGAGATAGCAAAACTTAAAAATGATTTTGACTTTAATTAACTATTTGAGTACATTTAATCAAAATATTTTAATACATACAAATTTAATTTGGAATAAAATTATAATCAAAAGTATTAAGAGTGATTTAACAGCTTATTACTTTTTAAATAATTTGTAATGAAAAATTAGAAGACTATTAAATTACATAATTTTATGTTATTTTGATTGTTAAAATTTCTGAATTAAATTTTTAAACCATAAAGAAAACAAATTTATCTATAAAAGTTTATTGTTATTTTTAATAAATTCTTTTATGATGTTATATTAATATAAATTTAATAATTTATAATTTAATAAGTATACTCAAACAATATGAAGTATTCAAAAAAAAAAATATGTTAATTGAAATTAAGACTTTTATTAAAATTAAAAACTTTTTTATTTTAAACTTATTAGTAATTCTTAATAAATATATGAATATATTCAACAATTAAAATCAAAATTATATTTGTTTGAGATAAAGCTTTATAAATATTTTCTCATCATATTTTTAATTTTTTTAATAAAAATGATAAATAATTTTTTAAAAACTTTTACTTATATTTTAAATAGATTTTATTGTGATAAAAATATTTTTGTTAAAAAATAAAAATTTTAATTTAATTTTTTAATCTGCATATTTAAGTATAGTTACTCGAAAAATAGATTTGATTAAATAACAGACATTCATTAAATTAACAATTTTTCAGCTTCAACTTATTAATAATTCTTAATAAATATAATAACAATAAAAGAAATACATATCTGATTATGATTATTTAAATATTTTCAAATTCTATTTTTAATATTTTAATAAAACAAGATAAATAATTTTTATTTAGATATTTTTACTATGGAAATATCATAATTAGTAAAAATTTATACAACAAAGTATTCAATGTTAATTATCATTTATAAAATAAAATGTTGAATTTTGCCAAAAATGTTTCTTTTATAGTTTTCCAAATTAATCAGTTGATAAAAAATAAGCATAAAAAGTATTTTACCAATCTAAAAAAGAAATTAATTATTTAGAATATTTTTTAAATGTTTATAATATGCTTAAAGGCTATTAATATTTAGTTAAGATTTAATAAATTTAAAGGTACTTAATATTAAATAAAAGGTTTGAGGCAAATAAAGATTGAGAATCTGATTAGAATGAGGTGATAAGGTAGCTGATAAATGATGATTCCTCATCAAATTGTGAGAAAATAAGATAATTTATATTACAAAGATACATTTATTGTATTAAGCCTAATTTTTTGATAAGGAATAAAAGTATTATTAATTTTCAATAATTTTTGAATAAGTAATAAATATATAAATAAAGAGATAGATTAAACGTATAGGATGAGAAGCTAAGCCCCGTAAAGTATAAGAAGCTCTAACCCTTTTAGCTCAGATGATGACATATCTGACGATGAGGAAAAACAATAGGACTATATTTAGACAAGTACACATTATAAGAAATATTAAAAATATTAAATTACATATATTAATCATAATTGCAATGTCTAAAAATATCAACTTATAAAATGATTGATATATTTTTTTTATAATATTTTATTCACCTATATCAATTTTGTTAATAGCTAAGCCATATGAAGAACATTTTGAGAAGTTCAGTTAGCAATTCAACAATTATATTCAAAAGACAAAAGATTTAGATTAAAAATATCAAATTCCTCTTGGAGATACACCCTTTAACATTCTCCATTTAAATGTGAATGTAAAACCTTACTATTAAATTAAATATTCAAGATAAAATGTTGCTCAGCATATCAATCAATATCATTTTATTTTATTATTTTATTTATATTAATATAATATTCTAAAATAATGATAGCAATAAGTTCAAAAGTAAGGTTTATTCGATGTAAACCAAACAGACAACCCATTTTATGACAAAGTTTCAGCTACTTTTACTTACTTGGATACAGAAATCGGAAAGATTACAGAAGTCGTAATGAATATTGAAGTTTAAAATAAAAAAAGTTTGGCATTTTAGTCAAAAAATAAAAAAATAAAAGGCAGTCATATTTATTATCAATAATTTAATTCTCTTACCAGAAATACAAATACTGATATTCAAAATATCTTTTATTATTAATTATAAGATAAAAAATTTTTAGGAAAGCAAGAGTATTTTAAGGAAAGTCAATAAAATATAAATATTCGCGAATCTATTAATAATTGATTGCCAATTAATTATTTGCTTACTTATTTGATAATATTTTAAAGCAAGCAAATATAAATTTGTAAAATTAAAAAAATTGTACAAAAGAATTTCAAAAATAATTTTAAAGATCACATAAATATGCATTTAATAATTAAAAATAACTAATGATTTATTTTTTTGATAAAAAATAAGTTTGAAAGCAAAATACTTAATGTGATTTCTATGTATGGTGAAAGAGCTTTAGATGATTTCTAAGATGAAGAAGAGTTTCCTTTGCTTGATGGTTAAGCTGAATTTGAAATTTCAAAGCTATCTCCAATTTTTAAATAAGTAAAGTATTTTTAAAATTTGAAATTTTGTTAAATATATTATGGTTAAATGAATAGAGTTTAGATTTGATAAAGAAAATAATGGGCATTCTCCACAATTTAATAAATTAGTTAAACATAATTTACTACAAAAAGAATGATTTGCATAAAAATATATTCAAAAATGTTGAGTTGAATAGTGTTTTCTAGACAATCGGCAAGGGTTTATCAGTTGTCTATGTTCTTGACTGTGCGATTAATTAAAACAAGAAAATACGTGACCATTGGAATGTTTACAAACGTATGATTAAAATTATTTAAACAGAACCATCAAAATTTGGAAGTGACCCTAAAACTGTTAAAAGATTTGAAAAAAATATCGCACGTCTAGATAAAACTGTACTCAGTGGTGCTTGTGTTTAGGCAGTGCTTGAACAAAATTATGATGCAAACAAGAGCTTTACATCCGATTAGCTTAAATAATAAAATTTGTGTCTTTTAGCTAAAAACAAAGATTTAATTGAGCTATTTGAAAATTATTTCAAATAGTAGGTTGTATTTTATAATGATATATTAGACACTACTTCTGAAGTGTAGGAAAGAAAAGACTTGCTTTACTTCTTATGCACATACGCTTTCTTCCGTAAAGTTTTCCCAGAAGAGTAAGATAAAAAGATATATAAATCTCTTTGGACATTATAGAAGAAGTCACCTGTTCTTGAAGGACACACTCACATCTTCTGTTACGTTTATAAGTTTTTGAGATATGTTTGTCCTCTCAGTAAGAGTACTACTCTTGACCCTAAAGAGCCTGAATAATTCACTAAACTATATGTGCAAGATTTGGATATTTAAATTCCAAAAAAAATAAATACTTTTTATGAGGACTTTTGCTATTGGATATCTCGTATGGAGTCAATATTAACATCAAACACTGCTTTAGCAACAGGTGATAAAAGTAAAAGAGATAGATCCATCAAGATTGTAGAGGAATACACTTCCTACAGAGTTAGATTATTGATAAAAGCGTACATTCTTTTATTTAAATTAAACTAGAAGTTTTTTTTATTTTATTTAACTTATTTCATGTTAAAAAAGATTATAAATGGCAAGCTAGATAAAGTAAATGATTACAACAAATTTGATGCTTCATATCAATGAAGGAATAGGTTTTACTCCATAACTAATTAAGTATGTAGTAAAAGGCATAGTTATGCTTAAAGCAATTGAATCAGTATACATATCAAAAATAGAAGCCTTTTAACCACACATGCTACTCAAAACTTTAGTAAAGCAACTCCTCTTGATTTTAGGTGCTACTTATGAGAAATTAACTAAAGCTGACTATAAATAAAAGAAACCCCTTTATAATGAATTTAGAGCAGCTATATAAAATGTCATAAAAAATTTACGTGGGCCAATAACTTCCTTAAAGATCTCAACAATGGAATTTGCCTTAAATTTTATTATTTCAAACTACATTACAGAGAAAAAAGAAGGACAAGATATTAAGTAATTTCTACTATTTAGATCTATTTTCAAAAATAACTCTATTTAGATAATTATAATACCAATTAATTAATCTACTTTATATAATTCAATCTAACTGAATATAAGTTATTGATTGATTTAAAGCTTAACTTTATCTAAATAGAAACTTGATTATAATTTACTCAAATTTTTAAATCAAAAAATTGAAAATTTAATCATATTAATTTATTTATCTTTTTTTAACAAAATAGATTTATATTTTGGAAAATAAAAACAGTTTCTTAATTCTAATATAATATTTCCAAAGCAACAAACTGTTCTTTCCTATTCTGGTGCAAAGATATACTTCCTTTGGCAATTAAATAATTCTTTGAAAATCCAAGCCAGTCTAAAAGATTAATTTATCTATCTTAAGCTATCAGTGATACCCTTCCTATTGTTAAAGCAACTCTTCATCTATAAAATCCTTTATATATGTATGAGACTTTTAAAGAAGAAGTTATCACTACCTTCAAAGATGTAAAATTTCAATAAAAAAAAGAAGTATTTATTTATATTCATTTAAAAAATATAGGAATACTTAACCCCTCTTACTAGATAAATTGAAGACTTTTTGAGAATTCAAATTCATGCTATGCTTATTGATAAGGTTGTTGGAAAAAATCCATTTAAAGATGAAATGAATAATATTAAAAAACTACTCGAATTAGAGTAGATATAATTCTTTGATGTTATAATTGATATTAAGAAGGAAATTTAGAATTAGCTGAATGAAAAATTCTACAATTTAAATGTCTTGAATATGCATGATATGGAAACTTATGAGTAAATGAGAGTCCTAGCCAAATTTTACTTTGATGTTAATTTGATCAATGTTTACATTCCAAGTTAAACAATAGAATAAGGATAGCTTGATATTTTACAAATTTTAAGAAATATCCCCACATTCGTAGATACTTATACTTATAATTTGCATAATTAAACGTTTACTCAGATTACTACTGAGAGTAAATTAGTACAAACAATTGGAATTTAGCAGATTTCTGATTCAATTAGAACTCATGGTCTTGGTATTTTAAATACTACTGTTAATTCAATCTTTAAATATGTTGCCAAGTAAATTTTAGCTTCCTTCAAGAGACATTTAAATAAATTTTTATATTTTAAATAGAAAAATTGAAATTCTCAGTAATTTACTATACGATGAGCTTATCCTTTAAAATTTAATCAGAGAAGAAAAGTGGTTTTAAGAAAATAAAATGTAAATTGATGGATACTACCCTTATGAAAGAGCTAAAAAGTTATCGAGCACTCTCAAAAGACTAGGTGTATCTAAAGAAGGAAATACTTATCTTGATTAGTTTAGAATATTTATAACATAAATTGGTAATGCATTAGGGTAATTTTTTTGATTTATTTTATGATAGCATATGTTAAATTTTCCCTCTAATATTACTAGTTTTATAAGATTGTTGAGATCAGCAAGTTTAAACTATTGTTCAAAGAGCATTGAATTTTTACCATATCAAATTGATTCAGAAGATTCATTCTTAGAATTAGCTAAATAAGCAATGAGTGGTTAAGCAACTACTAAAGCAGCTAAAGAATTAGATGACATTTTACTCTAACTTAAGAGTTATTTTTCTTCTGGAACTGATTATTTAAAGAGAATAGTATCAACAATGAGCAAATATGCTTAAAGTGAATCTCAAAATCATTTCACTAACTTCCACATTTTAGTTCCTTGCCTTACATTAAATTATGTCACTCATGCATTAATATGCAAAGATAAAATACCAATTAAAAATAATGTGAATGCCTTCTTATGTGTAATCATAATTAATTATTATATTTAAATGCAAATTTTATTAAAATTATTTAATATGTTAAAAATTAGAATGATGGTTTTATAATCGGTATTGCTTATATCTTAAAACTATACAATCTTGAAGAAAAATTCCATTTAATTCACTGGTAAGAAGAAGTAAGAAAGGTTTACAAAGAAGAATTGGAATCTATTAAAGAGATTTCTTAGGCTGATACTACCTAAATCTCTACTCATAGGCTTTAATAGGTAAATGTTAATTAAAAATTAAACCTATTTTTATTTTTTTTTTATATAAATAGATGCAACTGGAGAACGGTCTTTCAATTAAAAAATTAGAAAGCAACTTGTATGAGTATAATATGTTCTTCAACACTTTCTAAGCTTGCAAAATTTTATTTAGAGAAGATCCTGTTTGAATTGTTTGGTTTAAAAAGCTAACTCAATTTCTTACTTACTTAATTACTTACTTATTTGTAACAAATATGATTTTTATTTAGCAGCTTTTAATAGATTTATTTAATAAAGTTGCAGTATAATTTTCTTATAATAAAGATGCATCCACCTTTCCATAAAGATATATATATTAATAAATCATTGCTATATATTTTATTTTAAATATGTTATTAAATATTATATTTCATTTATTAATTTATCTTTTGTTTTTAACTAATTCTATTAGCTGATATTTAAAATATTCTTTGCCAATAGAAGGATTTCAAAAAAAGCAAAAATAACTCTCAGATTTAATTTAAAATGAAAGTTATTATTTTTTTCAAATTAATTAAAACATTTTAAATAAATAAAATTATTAACTAAAAAATAGCTGATTTATACAAATCTTTTGATTTATTTTTAAATAAATATATACAAATTAACTAACTATTTGATAAGCTTATACAAAAAAATATCTAGAATTTGCTATTAAAAAACCAAACAAATACCAAAGTATATAGGTAAATAGTAAATATTCATGAATCAAAAAATAATTTTTAGACTCTTTCTCTAATTAGGAGAATATCAATTTAAATTAACAAATGCTTTATTTATCTTTAAATATTTTATTTTTCAAAAATCTTCGTCTGCTTTGGTCTCAAAGACATCCATTAAAGTTACTTTACCACCACCTTTCTTTTTACCAATTTTAATACCTCTCATCAAAATTCTCATTTTTCTCAATTCAATCATCATTTTATGTCTTTCCTTTTATTCATAGTATTGAACCCAAGGGAAACCGCTAGAAAGATCGTGTGCATAAGTATTAAATTCAGCCTAAATATTTTTTAAATAAGTAATTAAAAAACTAATACACTACTAAAAAAATATCTAAAAATTCATTTCAATAAAATGATTGCTTACAAGTTCTTTTTCAGGACTAAACTTCTTTTAAAGTTCCGAATTACCACTTCTTAAATTACCACTAATATTTGTACCGAAAATTCTAGAGCTAGCTAACATAATTTTTTGGGTACCAGTCAAAGCAAGTGGATTCAATTTGCTTCTTAAAGATGGGTTAATACCCATCTTAAAATTAGGTAACTTGATGTAAGGCATATATTGACTAAAATTTAATTTAATTTAGATTATATTCTTTTTTTGAATATATATTTACCCAAAATTTTGATAAATATATTAATGAATGAATGAATTCTTAATTTTTAACTAACATTCATCATACTAAAACTAGAATATTAAAATACATATAATCTATTAAAATCTAGCCTAGTTATTTAAAATATTAACTACATACCAAAAATATTTTATAATTTTTAATTTAATATTAATTTCTAATTTTATGTGATTGAGTTTATATTTGAAATAAATTAAGATTTCTCTCCTAAAATTCCATAATGTTAAATACCTTAAAATTAAATTTATATTAAATAATGAGTTAATAATATTGATTAATTTAGATTAGCCATTTTTATATATATATAGATTTATTTATATTCAATAATTTATATTTATAGTAGAATTAGACATTTAAAAAGTGTTAATTTATTTAAGAGATTTTGGAAAGTTGTAAGACTAATAGAAAAATCTAAAAAGATTTTTAGCATCAAATATATATTTCCAATTGAATAAAATACCAAAATTACAAATAATAAACCCATTAATCCTTTCTATTTATAAAAGCCTTCATAAATGGATCTTTCCTTTCTTAAAGATATTTAAGGTAATATAGGTTGTATTTTAATGGAAAGTATCTAAAATATTTTTAATATTTAACACCACTTTAAATTAGTTATTCATTTTAAAATAATTGAATTTTAATAATTAGCTGTCAAACAAAGATTTGAAAATGCAAAGAGAGCTTTTAAAATTTAGTACTTTGACGAAGAGAGGTAAAATATTAAATAATGTAACAATGATAAATTTGCTACAATTTTAATAGGAATATGAAATTTAGATTTGGTAGAATGCACCTGGGAAGTTACGCTGCATTTGCTATTGCATATTACAATTTGCATCAACTTTAGCAAAAAATTATAAAGCAGTCTATTCATTTGACAAAATCCAAAAATCCAAAAGTTATAAAATTTGTAAATAAATTTCTTGATATTTAACTCACTTATTAATGAAGTATTTTAATAAAGACAAAAGGATATCTTAATATATTTTATTATATTGGGCTAGTTGCTGTGTGGCATATACCATCTATATCTAGCGAAATAGCCTTTAAACTATACTTTTCTACTGCTTCTGCTACTTATGCTTTTTTTACTGTAAATTAAAACAATATCTAATCATTAATATCTGATTAAAATATTTAAGATGTTTTTAACGATTTAGAGACAACAACTATTGAGTGATTAACTTAAAAAAATTAATTAAGAAAATTATTTTGCATAAATATTAAATATTTATTTATATTTTACTCATGTTTTTATTAAATTATAAAATGATAAATCACTAAATATTTTACATTATAAGTATTAATTTTAAATTGTATTTTATGTAAATGAATGAAGAAGATGAAATAAACAATAATAAAATAATACAAATACAAATAGATAAATTACAATAAGAATATTGAAAGCATTTAAAATTAATTAATAAATCAACCAGAAAGAGTTGGAGCTAGGAAAGATCCACATGCTATACCAAAAGTCAAGCTGAAAGAGTTAATGAAAGCAATCAATTCAGCTTATTTCTTATTGTTACCTCTGGTAGGTCCTAAGAACATTAAACCTCCTGTACAAAAACCATTAGTTATAGCAAATAAAAGCATATTAACGTAAGCAAAAGCATCATTACTAAAGAAAGAATTGTCAGGTTAGTGCATAGTCATTAAAAATGTGACAAAGAAAACAAATCTAGATATAACAACACCATATAAAATAGGGATGTTATAAAATTTGAAGTTGCAAATGTATTTTCCGATAATATCACCAACATTGTAAGTTGTTAACATAACTAGACTATTTTAATAATAAACAAATATGTAAGTATAAAGAATAAGTTATTTCAAAACTGTTAATTAAAAGGAAATTTAAATATATTTTCTAATAATTACGTAGGCCAACTGCCAGGAAGGTAGGTATAGGAAGGTTTGCTAAAAACAGACACACCAGGGAAAAGCATGAAGGTTTAAACATAAATCAAGTATATGAAAAAGGGTACAAAACGAGCAAGCTTAATACCACTGAGGATCTTGTTGCCATATGCCTTGAGCTATTCTCCAATTGATTTCTTTTTTCCAACAAGAGGAGTTTCTTCTTCTCCTGATATAGCAGAAACTGTATTGTCCTCTTCATTATCTTATCCAGACTCTTCATGTTACTTTTTGATGTCCAAGTAATAATCGCTTTTTACAAATGCTATTTATGACCATATTGCTAAAAGAGTGATGATGACAGCAATAGCAAAATAAATAATTGTTCCAATTTTTAAACCATCATCTGAATCACCAAAAGAAGCTAAAGTAATTGCATTAGCAGCATTCATAGTTAAACCACTAATACCAGTAGAAACCCAATATAAACCTTCATATAATAAACAATTATTAATATTAAATAATTTACTAAGAAAATTGATAGAGTCATTAAAGTTAAATCAATATGTATAAATGAATTAAAAATAAAATTATTTACCAGTCAAACTACCATCAACTTAACTAGCCAAACCAATGCAAGAGTTTTGTGCAATACTATTGAAGCTACCAATAATAAATGTACAGATCAAACAAAGTGCGAAGCCAGCCTTGTTTTAGAGACCAATTGTAATTAAAGGTAAGCAGATCATAAATACACAGATAGCAGCTAAACATAAAGAGATACGCTTAGTAAGAGAAATGAATTCACCAAGCTTAGGAACTAGTAAACCCCAAATAAAATTACCAAAAAAGAGAGGGATAGGGAATAAGAAAGATACATCACCGCCGTATTCATCTTTAGGATAATATGTTGAGAAGAAACTTAAAGCAGTCAAAATAGCATTCCATCCTATAAGAGAAGCAATTCCCAACAAAATGAATGTGATCTTATGCTATAAAGTGATAGGGTGTTCACTAGACATTTACTTTTTTTTCTATATGCTTGTTTTTTCTACTTTTTGTAAATCTAAACAATTTAATTAGAAGTTTATGTTTTTTTTTTATAATAATTATAATACTTTTGATCTCAATCAACACAAGCTATATTTAAAATGAACAATTTTTTTTAATTAATTACGAACAAATAATAAAATATAAATATAATTATCAATCGATCTAGCTATCTATTAATTGTATTGTATATATTATAAATTTAAAAAAGAAATATTTCAACTATCAAATTGCAACTAAAATAAAAATTTAGCAAGTCATCTTAAATTTATACTCACTTTCAAATATCTCACTGTACTAGAATAGTCAGATACCTACATAGGTTATTGGTATTTTAGGAGTAATAAATACTAAGATTGCATGAACATTCTTTTGTTAAGTTATAATCATTAAATACTTAACCTGACTAAAATTATTTAGTATTAGGATAAAATTTTGATGGCCCCCACTAAATTTTATATAACACCAATCTACTTACAAAATGATTAGTATTTTTTTAAATCTATGTTTTTTATTTAATAATACTAAAATACCATTTTTTGGATGAAATAAAACCATTTTTAAAAATATTTTAAATAAAAATTGTAATTTTATATAATTGTATGCATATGTTTAAAAAAAATTGAAAATAGTTAAATAATTTTTAAAACAAAAAACTATCAATACTCTTTTATGGTTTCTAATGTAAACAAATTTCCTTAATTATTCTATTTAGAATACTTACAAATTCTGAGTTAAAATATTAATAAAAGTATATTTTAATTGGTTAATTTGTTAGCGTTACCCATATTTTGGGGTATAAATTGAATAGGAAATTTTCTTATTAATTCTAATAAAAACTGAATAAATAGATTATCAAAAAAAAAAAAAAATTCTGTTTTACATAAAAGATAAATCAAATAATTTTTTTTCAAAATTTATAACTTTAAGATAGAGTTTTTAAGTTTTAGATAAGTTCTTAGATCTATTCTTAATAGCATATTTTTTCAAACTTATTTGCTCAATATATTTAAATAGAAATAAAAAATAGAGTTTTTTTGAAAATAAATTAATTAAATAATTATTTATTGTTGTTTCCAATAATTATGTAAAAAAAAAATAATAATAATAGTTTATAAGCTATTATAATATTTAAACACTAAAAGAAGATTAAATTATCTAAAAGCTATTTAAAAGTGTTAATAATTTCTTATTTAAACAACGAATTTTAAAAAGTTAATCTGAAACAATAAAAGTAATTATGAAATAGTTAAACTCAATAATTTTTGTGTTTACCTACATATTTTTATACTGTAAATCCTCAATTAAGGCCCTTCTCTTACTTATTTTCTTTTTTTAAAATCTTTTATAGATTTCATTTTCAATAAAATTATATTTTAATTTAATAGGAAC
Organism: Tetrahymena thermophila SB210; assembly: GCF_000189635.1. Taxonomy (NCBI): domain Eukaryota; phylum Ciliophora; class Oligohymenophorea; order Hymenostomatida; family Tetrahymenidae; genus Tetrahymena; species Tetrahymena thermophila. The sequence goes on along the minus strand of NW_002476335.1, from coordinate 866,078 downwards.
TTAATTAATGAGGATTTTTATATTTTACATAGATTTTAATTAAGTTTTAATTTCAAACACTTACAAACTCATATAATGTTTGAGAATCAGAGAAAAATGTATTTCTACTATGGTTTTTAAAAGCTAGAATCATATACAAATAGGTGTTATGGGAGTATTTAAAATATTTAATTCCGAAAATTGCCAAACAAATGATTCATTTTCCTGTGAATAGCGATTTCTTCTATTTCCAATTTATCGAATTAGTAAATATAAACCTACTATTAAAAGTTTTCTAACAACAGAAATTCATATTTAGTTAAATATTACTTCATAGTCTGTTTTGATAAAAATCCAAGACCAGTTACAATTCTTTCCAATTATTAAATATATATATAAGTATTTTTTCTTAAACTAAATGGTTTTAAGCATAAACTAATTTTTTCTTATTTTTTTTTTCAACAATTCTTTATCAACTCATAAAATAAAATAAATTATATTTTTAATGGATTTAATTATTAGTTAATTTATTTAAGTTCAGTTATATTGGTGTTTAGTTAAGTAAACAGATTGATATGGTGTTTCTTACCCTTAAGAATAAATAATTTGAATAATATTAATACCAATTAGACAGAAAATAAAATAAAAGCTTTCTATTTAGATTCAAAAAAAAGCATAATACTAAATTTCTTTAATTTCCATATATAAAATAAATTATAACCATCAACAAAGAAGATACGAATATAAAAATTAAATAAATATTTATTGATGTTGATAATTAATGGCATAAGAATAATATTATATTTATTACATCATTAATCTTATTCAATTATCATCACCTCCTCCTTTCTTTTAAATCAAAACTTAGTATTTATTCAGAATTTTTTCAAAAATGGAAATAATTTATCATGTGTAAATGAATGCATTTGCATATTAATTTGTTTAATATTTAGCTCATTTTTTAAATTTACTGAAAATAATTTTTTATTTCAAATATTTAATAAAATAAATAAATAATTTGTTGAAATATTGTATAATTTTTAGTCTAAATTACATTTAAAAAAACTATTTTTAAAAGAGAAATTTGATAAAACGAAAGAACAACTTATATTAAATATTTTTATGTATTGAATTATTTGCAAATTAGTGCTTTCATCAAAATCAGAGATCTGCTTCAATAAGACCAAGAGTAATTAAATCTTTCTTTACTTTTTCATATTTAACTTTGCCACTGAAAGAGAATTGTAAAACGTTGTCAAGCTTTTTTGTTAAATAAAAAAATAAAACTTATTGTATTAAAATATATTTATTTAAAATTACTTTAACTTTGTTAGCAGTGATTGAAGTTAAGCATTTTTTATATGTGACTCCTGGATTATCTTCTTATAATAAAGCTAAGAACTTTTCTTGATCAAAGTCAGATTTATTACCGAATTAACCAAAGACAAAACCTTTTTCTCCTTCTCCAACAAAAACTATACCTTTACCAGCATCCTAAATAGATTTTAATATTATTTATTTAAAATAATATAAAAAAAATAAAATTATTACCTTTTGAGCTTTAATAAAGTTGCCCATGAAAGAGAAATATAATGTTGCTTCAGATTCAGTAGACTTTACAAAGATGTTTTTGTATTTATCCTTAGCAAGGAATAATTCCATTTGAAGATTTAAAACCTTTTAAGTTGCAGATTTGTGACGTTCAATGAATTTATTTCTTTCAGTAAAGAACTTTAAGGAAGTGCTGACAAGATCTGATTCTTTTACCTTGAAGATATTTTGTAAATCAACAAGGACCTTAGTTTAAGTTGAGAGTTTTTGGAGAGATCTTTCACCAGCAACAAAGTATAATCTGATAATACCATCTGAAATTCTGTTAGTCTTTAAAATTCTAATAATACCAACTTCAGAGGTGTTATCGCAGTGAGTACCACAACAGGCTTCAACATCAGTTCCTTCAATATTGACTACTCTCAAAGTATCACCTGGTACAACACCACCTTAATAAAGACGGAAACCATGTTCTTTTTCAGCTTCAGCTTTATTAACAAATTCTTTGTTGATATTCTTGCTACTGAAAACGATAGTGTTAGCAATTTTTTCGATTTCCATTTCTTATTCTTCAGTCAATGATGCATAATGAGTTATGTCCAAGTGAGCCATATCAACAGTTTTCTTAGCACCATTTTACCAGACATGAGGACCTAAAACCTAAATAAAAAAAATTATTCAGATATTTGAATTTAATGGAATTCAATTTTATTATTGAAATAAATAAATAAGTACTTGTCTGCAAGCAGCAAAAACAATATGAGTAGAAGTGTGATGATTACGAAGAATTTTTCTTCTGTTTTCATCAACAACAGCATGAACTTTTTATCCAATGTAATGGGAATTATCAGGATTAGGGAGGGATCTATCTAAAATGTGAAGAACACATTTACCAACCTTAATAACATCAACAACATTATACTTTTAACCGTCGACGGTCATGACACCAATGTCATTTTGTTAACCACCAGATGTGGGATAGAAACATGATTAATCGAGGATTACGATGTTACGGTTTTCAACGTTCTTATAATCAGCGAAAATTTCTACTATTTTAGCTTCAAAATCAAATTTATTTTGGTGTTCATAGAAGAGATGAACAGTTTCTTAAATGTTGGCAGTTTAGTAAAGAATTTGTTCAGGAGCTTTAGTTAATTTCATCTTTCTTAATTCCATTTCATTGTATAGGTTATCAGGTTAAGGAAGTCCAGTAACTTCTGTGATAGTATCAGGAGACAAACCCCAAGATTCGATAGCTACGATCCAATCATTAAGAGTAAGAGCTTTCTTCTTATTGAAAGAGTCTACAATCTTCTTTTGTTGAGCCTTATCAGTGCTGCTCCACTTTTCATATTCAATTTCAATAATGCTTCCGAAAGATTTGTATTCAGGGAACTTACCATAAAGTTTTTCTAAATCTTATTGATGCATGTCGAACAATGTCAAGAAGTTCTTCATTTATTCTTCCTTTGTTTTACCTAACTTATCCCACCATCCATTTTTCTTCATGATAGCAAATACTCTTCTGATGATATTTCTGATATTTGAACCACCACCAGTATTTGAAGGTAACTTTATTTATTTATTTTATGAAAAAATTATTATATTTTTTAAATTATAGATTTTTTTGTTTAGTTACAGCACCATCTTAAATGAGAACTAAAGCAGCTCTAGTGTGATCGAGGACAATGTAGAGATCCTTAACAGGAGTGATAGCTTGCTTGCATTCTTAGACAGTTTTTCCAATGCTGGAAGCAACCATTTACCATGTTTTTTCCATATCATCTGATTCATCAGCATTAAGATGGCAAGTGTAAGGACCAATCTACTTCCAAATTTCAGTGCTTGTTTCTACTTATAACTTTTCTTAAAGATATTTGTAGGAAGTATCGAAAACATCCATATATGAAGTAGGAGTACCATTAATTAACCAAGGAATTCTTTCCATACCAATACCAACATCAATAACTTTAATTTCTAAATCTTCAAGCTTACCTGTTTGGTAAATAAAAATTATTTAAAAAATATTGATTATTATAAAATGCTAAATGTTACCATCGGGGTAATACTTATACATGGTGAAGACCATGTTACCAACTTCGAGACCCTTAACGAAGTATTCAACGCAAGAACCTAAGTTACCACCGCCAGACCAGATATCTTCAATGAGAGTAATTTCATCCTTAGGAATCTTAAGACCATCAATAAGCCAGTTCAAGTTGAATTCAACACATTCTTCACTGAAGAAAGTCTTATCTTCAGTTCCAGGATAGCAGAAAGATTGAATACCAATCATAATGAAACCACTGTAATGTCTACCAGTTAATCCAATGTTATCTAAATCATTGAATCTAACGCAGAATTGAGGTTGGATCAAAGGATTAGCAGGGGGTTATAATTCACCAGTCATGCAGTAGGGTTAGAAGCAGTAGATACCAGCAGCAACAAAGTCAACATCATTTCTTTTGTTTTTTAATTTAAATTAATTAAAATTCTAAAATCAAAAAGATATTTTTTATTGTTAGCAAAAAGTATAATCTATCAATATTTAAGACACAAATCAAAGACATAAATTATTATCGTTTGTTTCTTTTAAAAGAATTCCGCCAAACTTTAATTCTTGATTTTATAATAATTCCAACTTTGATTAACAACTTCGAAAAATTCGTTTTTTAAATTTTTTTTAACAAAAAACAGCTTATAAAACATTTTCAATAAGCAAAATTAATAAAACATGATTATGTCTAAGTTTAAAAAAATAGCTATAAATATAAATTTTACCTCCATCTTGCAACAACGGGATATCTCTTGATAGCTGTGCAAGGTTTTCTTGCAGAAGTGAAAGACTTTTCGAAGTTCTTCCAAGCTCCATCATAAGTCAACTTTTCTTCCTTACCAATACCAGTGGGTTCACCAATAAAAGTGTACTTGCCAACACAACTATATTTATATAAAAATGAATTTACAATTAATGCTATTTTATTGATACTTTGTTAAAATTTCTTCGGTTAAATATACTATTCAGTTTTAAATTTATTTAATAAAATATTATTTATTTCTTAATTAAATAGCTCTCCCTTAAATAAAATACATGTCGAATTTTAATAATAATATGGAGATACCTCGATATAAATGTATTTTAAAAGAGTTTTTTAGTATTATTGGATAATAATTAAAGTAAGAATAATATATTACGCAGAGTCACCACAAGTATCTTGCTTTTCAGAGAATCTCCAATAAAAGTTTTGGCATTTAGGACATTGGTGTCTAGAGTAGCCAAACTTAGCAAAAACTTAAGTGGGATAATACTTTTAAGGGTTCTTTTAGAATTCAGGTCTGTACATAGCCTTCATTTCCTATTTTTAAATGAAATATAAATTAGCAAAAATGCTGATTAAAGTTTAATCTTTTTAATCTCTCATAAATATATAAATCTGTAAGGATACCTTAGGAGTCTTGGCAGCAACTAATGTGGCTTCTTCTACCTTTTCTTCAAAATTTTCCATTTGAATCTTTTGCTACTATTATGATTTTGTTTATAGTTTTAAGTCTTTCTTAAAGAAAACTCTTAAATTTTTAATTTTTTTAATTTATTTGATAAAAAAGAAATATATATCTTTGCCTACTTTTGAGAAATTTATTTTCTTCTCCTCGCTTATTTTTAAAATACGAAATATCTCTATTTTTATTTATCTGATTTGGCATTATCTCTACAAGTAACAATACATCCTACCTACTAACAATTTTGAGTAGATGAAATATAAATCTTTCTACTTAATGTAATACTAATCAATCATTATTTCTTTCTTTCTATTTTCATTTCCCACCCACTTCATTCTTTCTTTATCTGATATTAAGATAAATTCGTTTAGTATATTTAATGAACCTCATATATTGACGTCAATAGGGTAATATTATATTCAATGATGTTGTAAGTTTTATTCTAAAGAATTAGAATTCTATTAAACTAATGTTTTTTTTTTTTCGATTGAATAATATTTTAAGAGTATTTAAAGCTTTTAAATTAAATGCTTTGAAAGAAAGTAATTTAGTATGGAATAAAGATGTATTTATTATATGTGTTAGAAGTCATTTGATACATAAAGTATTAAATGCTACAAAAATTAGTTCTTTAATAAGTACAGTAAAATTAAAGTAAAAAAATTTTTTATATACCTGCTATGTAGATAAAATAGATTGATTTGTAGAATTGCAATAAATAGGTAAGAAAGACACTTTATTAGTAACTTTGTGACTATTCAAAAAGTTATTCTTAAGATTAGTTTCTAAAGTCATCTTATGTTAATATTAAATAGATTTATTAGAAATAACTATAGGTATACATAAATAAGAATTAATAAATTAAAGATTTTAGAGTTTCAAAATTATAATAAAATAATTGTTCGCCTTTTTTGGCATTTTTGTTTCAATTTAGAATTTTTTTTGTGTTAAAAAACATAAATAAATGTTACAAAGACTTAGTTTATGAAAGTTAAATAGTTAAAAAAAGCAATTCATATAAATAATTAATCAGGCTACTTTTTTTTACAAACATGGTTTCTATCTAGAAAAATGGGCTAACGATTTAAGAGTTTCTAATCTCTTGCTTTTGAAAAGCTTTTGACTAAAATTTATCATATTATATTTTCAGCTCACTATAAAAAATTATGTGTTTATTTCACAAGGATATTATTTTTAAATAAAAAACTTAATTTTTAAATTGAATCTATCTCAATATAATAAATACTAACACATTATTTTTCAATACAATACAAAACAATAGAAGTTTCTTAACATCAACAGAAAGACATTCAGAAGATATTTTTTATTGATTTTAATATATTATCTAAAAATTAATAATCAAAAAGATAAGTCATACTATAATCGATGTAAATAAAAAAAACCTAGTATATTTTTTTATTTATTGGATTATAATAAAATATAAAAACTTTATTTTGTTTAAAGTAAAATAGTTTGTATAATGATTTTCGTTTTAAAGATAGGACTATATGTAATTTTTATAAATAAATACAAGCGTTAATAATACTTATATTAAAAATAATCTCAAAGAAGCTTGTTTTTTCAAATTCTTCTTTAGTGTTTTAATTTTGTTTCAGGTTCAACATCAATGTTGAAAGCTTTGTTAATAAGAAGATAGTTTTGGCCAGTTAAACAATCTTGAGAAGAAGTGAATTACTTGGAATCTCCTTAGTAATTAGGAAGTTTGTAGGCTTAAATACTCTTTCCTTAAGGAATTTTAATAGATTTGATTGGCTTAGTCCATCCAATAGTACCTAAATCAGGGATATTATTACAGACAGCAAGAGATAAGCCATCGTAATTGCATTAAGTGTAAATTTAAATGCAGTTAGTATCATCTTAAGAAACAAAACCAGCACCTTGGTTTTTACCAACAAGAATGGATAAATCTCTAATACCCCAAGATTCATCATCCTAATATTAGTTTAAATTTTTAAATTGAATTATTGATTAAGAAAGAATATCTTATTTAATACTGTTGTTTGATCAAGTTCATCACTAAAAGTAAGCTTAACTGTACTAGCAGTATGAGGTACATTAAGTTAGAAAGTGTAGGTTTCTTCCATGGAATCACCTCTACCGCACAAATGCTAATGTCCATTCCAAGTTTCTGATTTAGTAATTCTCTTTATGATGACATCATCTACAGCGATGTTAAAGTTTTCTCTCTATATATAAAATTATTTTTAATATTAAGATAAAGATAGGAAACTAAAAGAATTTTTTACTTCCCAAGTATCAATCAAGTAAACGGTGAAAACGATGACAACGTAGTCGTGATCAGGAAGTGAGTTATATAACTTAGAGGCAGATGTTCTTCTTCCAAAAGCATTAAAACCACCAAAGAGAGAGTATTTACCACATCTTGATGTAGTTACTGAATTTGTGTTTCCATTAATAGTCCATCCAGCGGCACTATTGAAGTTGACTGAGGTGAATTCTGATGAAACCAAAGTTTAACCTTCTTCGAAGTAAGCTGTTAAGGATAAATCTCTGATAGAATATTTAGTGCTTCCTACAAAGTTCACTGGCTTAATATCGAGTTCTAAGATAGAATTAGAATGAGGTATATCAATGAAGTAGTTTCTAACGCTTTCTGTGTCTGCATCACAAATTTTATTCTTAGCAAATTCTGCAGCAACTTTAGGAGTGGTTAAGACATCGTTAACGAAGAATTTCATACCAGTTTGAGAGTTTGTCCAATCTCCAAGAGCAAAGACTCTTAAGAAGATTCTTACACCAGAGTGGGGTTAGAGTGAGTCATAAGTTTTTTCAATAGGAACTGAGAAAGGTCCAAATAATGTAGCTTATGAGCAAGTTTTGAAAGGAGAAACAAGAGTATTTCCACCTTCATCTGTCCAGCCTTAAGGATCAGCAAAAGTTTATTGATAGAATTCGTTTGAAACTTATTGGCATCTTGCTGAAGAGCAACCAAGAGAAACAATTCTGAGGTTTCTGAAACCGAAGGATTCATTGTCTTTTCCTTCATCAAAAACACCTCTAAATGCAATGTTAATTGAAGGGCCTCTATGAGGGACGAAAAGGTTAACTTTAATAATTCTTTCAGACCATCCTTAAACACCGCATATGAAATTTTAAAGGTCTTCATATTAATAATCTGGTCTGTAGAATCTTTATATTTAGCCATCAACTATGACTTAAACGTAGTCATTACCTTCAGGTGAATCAATAAGCCAGAGATCAAAGGCAAATAATACACCGTAATGAGGGGGTAAATTATTGTAGGTTTTAGAAACGAGAGAATCCTTACCCATAGCATTGTAACCACCGAAAATTTTGGTACCATCACCACTATTGCAAATAAATATATAAATTTAACAAATGAGTTGATAAATAATTAATAAATGAATGAATCAATGAGTGAATTAATATATTAGTAAGATGGAGTAATATAATAATTACCATTTAGTAAATACTGGTTAAACGTTGACAATATTCCATGTAGAAGCATCACTCTAAAATGAGTCTTAATTATATTCTTCACTAATTAATTAAATGTTACCACCACCGTATCTTGCGAGAATCTAGAAATTCTTGATAGCCCAAGATTCATCACCTAATAAATTAATATTAAAATATTATATAAACCATAAACTTAAAAAATTCATTTTACTAGGGTCCTAATCAAGAGTAGTGGTTAGTCTAACATTGAATTACTTTCTGTAGTGATTAAGCTTAACAGTGACTGATTACAATCTATCTAACATTCCTACTTAACCACAAGTACCATTAATTGGTTTGGGAGAGGGTTAATTGTACAAAGCTTATAAACTATAAACTATATTTTATAGGTATCAAATATATTAAAAATTGGAGTTTGATGAATAAATATAGTACCTAACTAGTCATCAACGTATAAATTAAAGACTTCATTATCTAATTTATTCAAAAATGTTGTTAATATTATGTTTAATCGTCATTTGCAATTCTTTATTATTCACAAATATGGTAACTCACTAATAATTAAATACCATAAGACCTCGCTAACTAGCAACCCTCGAATTCAAAAAATGTTCGAGTTATCGGGGTTTAGAATTTTAAGACTCTTACCTCTTACCTCTCAACTCGTTTGTTATCCTTAACGAGGTTTTACGGTATTAAAATGCACTTAAAAAATGGGAAATATTTTTTTTGATTATTAAGATGAATTTACCCCAAGAATCGATAGTGTATAAATCGAAATTGAATGTAAGTTCAAAATGATCAACTCCAGAATTGTAGTCTTTGCTAGCGCTAGCACGAGCACCAAAAGTATCATAACCACCAAAAACAGATTGATCACCACAATTAGAAACTAAATTGTTATTTTTGTTTCCTGTAACTTACCAACCAGATACGGCTGAGCTATCGAAATTCTTAGCTGTGAATTCTTAAGTTACTAATTTTACATCAGCAACTACAGATACAACTAGTAGTGTTGCAATAATGATTTAATATTTTCTCATCTTTTTTATTAATCTTACCAATTTATTTATTTAATTTTTTTTACAAAAAGTTGAATAAATAAATATCTTTTTAAAGAAAACAAGTTCGATGCATTTAATTAATTAATTAACTTATCCAATTCCTATACTTTCTCATTTATTTTTTGTTAATAATTGAATGAAATCAATATCAAATACCGTTTTTATTATTAAAAATTTTTTATTTTTAGAAAATATTGCAAAATAATAAAATAGTTTTTTATTTAATTGTTTTTATATTAATTTTTTTATATTTAAATTAATTATGAAATAAAAGAAAATATTTTATTTTAACTTGAACTCTAATGTTATTTATTTTGACTTTAATGTAACTTTTATTAAAATTTACATAAAAAAAAATTAATATAATCCTAGATTTTAGCAAAAACGTAATTTATCTTGTTTAAAGTATCCAGAAAATAATATATCCATCCAAATATCAAAAAATTACTTACATTCATTTATCCAAATAACTAATTGATAATTTAAAATAAAAAATAAATCTCGATAGAAAATAAATTAATTTTCTTATTTTTTTATTTCAATTTTCAATGTTACATTTTAATATACTTCCAATTTAAAAAATTAATTTAATTTAAATAATATTTTATTTAATATTGTACACCTCATTTGGAAATAAGCCAAAAGTTTTTAAAAATATTCTTGGAACTATTCTAAAAAGGGAGGTTTCCTATTTTTAAATTGTATAAAAGTATATATTCATTCAATTTCTTGCTTCAAGTGTAGGTTATATCATGCAATTTTAATTTTTTACAATAAATTACTTACTATAAGTTACTTCTAATTTTATTTAAAATTTTACATTTATATTTTATAAAATCACATGGATGTTTTTATAAAATTGATATAAATTAGTATTATTTATTAATTTAAAATGCGGTCAATTATTGATACAAATGATAATGCAAAAAACTTTGTCAAAAAACAAATAAAAATACGATTTAATTTTTAATTAAATTAATCTATTTATGATATGAATGAAATATTTCTTAATAGAATAAATAAATATCAAAAGTCTTTTATATGGCTTCATAATTTTTTTTTCAATTTTGTAGTTTAAAAACAATTTATAAATATCAAGAATGGATATAATTTGTAAAATTACAAACTAATCTAATATATTTAACCATAATAAAAAAGAGGATAATATTTTTTAGGATTTAGCCTTCTTTAAATATAGAGCTTTTGAAAATATTTTCTTTTTCTTTTAATAAATCGTAAATAAATATTAAAAAAGGTAATAACTTTTGTAATTTTCTTTATTTACTACTTCTAAGTAATTATTAATAAATTTAAAAATATAAGGTAATTTATTTTATAATATTAATATTAAAACGAATAAGTTATTTTGATTGCATTAAAAATTTAATATTTAGATAATTTAATTTTTTAGTCATGTTTTTTCTAGATGTTATAAAGATTTAATAATCGCTTTGAAACTCATTAATTTATTTTTTTAATTGAAACTTTCTAATTTTTTTTGAATTGAAAATAGTTAATAATGTTTTAAATTTTAATATTTTGAAATATTCTAAAGAAATGCTTAATAATCTTAAATTAGTTTTTCAAAGATCTAAATAAAAAATTTAATACATTAGTAAACTATTTTCTTGAATTTTTTATTATATTTGAAATATTATAGACTTTTATAATAGTAAAGCAAGAAAAATATAATAATTAAAAAGGGGTTATTATAAATATAAAATAAATTTTTCGAGAAGTTAGAATGAGGAGCAAAGAAAAGATATTCGAATTTAATAAAACAAAAAAAATAAATTCTAGCAGAAATATGATGCAGTGTTTACATTTTTTACTTCATTTTACAAAGTTATTTTATTAAAAAGAATTAAAATGCTATCAAAAATTTTCAGTTTTATATTTATTTGACTATGAAATCTTTATTTACTATTTACAATTTTAAAAAAAAAGTAAATTACTTATTATAATCACAATGAAAATAATTAAAATGAATTTCAAAATTAGGTAAGAATATTTTATTTTTTATTATTTTTAGCAGAATATATAATAAAATCTATTACTTAAATAGTACTTACAATTATTTTAAAATTTTATCTTCTAATTAGCTTCTAAATAAAGCTAACATTGATTACACTTAAAAATAAAAAATTTTTTATAGTTTTAGACCCTCCTTTACTAAAATATTTTTAAAAATAATAAGAAAGGAGTTTCCATAAAAATAGAGAGGGGAAGAAACTTTAATTTAATTAAAATAAATAAGATAATATCTAAGAAGTAATAATTAGATAAAATAAAAACTGAGAAATAACAGGCAAAATATAACAATAATTATATGTTGTGAATATAAACAATATATTTTTTTATATTTGTGGATAAGAATAATAAATACAATACAAACATTTATCATACTTATATTAAAAATATCTGAAAGAAGCTTGTTTTTTCAAACTCTTCTTTAGTGTTTTAATTTTGTTTCAGGTTCAACGTCAATGTTGAAAGCTCTGTTAATAAGGAGATAGTTTTGACCAGTTAAACAATCTTGAGAAGAAGTGAATTCCTTGAAATCTCCTTTGTAATTAGCAGACTTGTAGGCTTTAATACTCTTTCCTTAAGGAATGTTAATAGATCTGATTGGCTTAGTCCATCCAATAGCAGATAAATCAGGGATATCATCGCAGACAGAAAGTGATTAGCCGTCGTAGTTGCAAGCAGTGAAAATTTAAATGCAGTTAGTATCGTCTTTAGAAACATAACCAGCACCTTGGTTCTTACCAACAAGAACGGATAAATCTCTAATACCCCAAGATTCATCATCCTATTATTAGTTTAAATTTTTTAATTATATGATAAATTAATAAAGAATATCTTATTTACGGTTGTTTGATCAAGTTCATCACTAAAAGTAAGCTTAAGGGTAGCAGCAGAATGAGGTACATAAAGTTAGACAGTGTAGGTTTCTTCCATGGAATCACCTCTACCGCACAAGTTTTAATGTCCAGACCAAGTATCTGATTTAGTCATTCTCTTTATGATGGCATCATCTACAGCGACGTTAAAGTTTTCTCTCTTTATATATAAAATTATTTTTAATATTAAGATGAAGTTAGGAAATTAAATAATTTTTTACATCCCAAGTATCAATGAAGTAAATGGTGAAAACGATGACAGCGAAGTCGTGATCAGGAAGTGAGTTATATAACTTAGAGGCAGATGTCTTTCTTCCAAAAGCATTAAATCCACCAAAGACTGAGAACCTACCACATCTTGATGTAGTTACTCCATTTGTGTTTCCATTAACAGTCCAACCAGTGGCACTATCGAAGTTGACTTAGGTGAATTCTGATGAAATCAAAGTTTGACCTTCTTCAACGTAAGCTGTTACGGATAAATCTCTGATAGTATATTTAGTGTTTCCTGCAAAGTTGACGGGCTTAATATCGAGATCTAAGATAGAGTTAGCATGAGGAACATCAATGAAGTAGTTTCTAACGCTTTCTGTGTCTGCATCACAAATTTTATTCTTAGCGAATTCAGCAGCAACTTTAGGAGTGGTTAAGACATCGTTAACGAAGAATCTCAAATTAGTGTTAGCGTTTGACCAATCTCCAAGAGCAAAGACTCTTAAGAAGACTCTTACACCAGAGTGGGGTTAGAGTGAGTCATAGGTTTTTTCAATAGGAACTGAGAAAGGTCCAAATAATGTAGCTCCAGAGCAAGTTTTGAAAGGAGAAGGGAGAGCATTTCCACCTTCATCTGTCCAGCCTTAAGGATCAGCAAAAGTTTATTGATAGAATTCGTTTGAAACTTATTGGCATCTTGCTGAAGAGCAACCAAGAGAAACAATTCTGAGGTTTCTGAAACCGAAGGATTCATTGTCTTTTGCTTCATCAAAAACACCTCTCAATGCAATATTAATTGAAGGACCTTTGTGAGGGACGAAAAGGTTAATTTTAACAATTCTTTCAGACCATCCTTAAACACCGCATAAGAAATTTTAAGGGTCACCATAGTTCCAATCAGGTCTGTAGAATCTAGATATTTAACCATCAACTATGACTTAAACGTAATCATTGCCATCAGGTGAATCAATAAGCCAGAGATCGAAGGCAAATAAAACACCATAATGAGAAGGTAAATTATTGTAGGTTTTAGAAACAATAGAATCCCTACCCATAGAATTGAAACCACCGAAAATTTTGTTACCATCACCACTATTGCAAATAAAATATAACAATTTAAACAATACGTTGATGAAGAATGAATCAATAAATATATTAGTATGATGGAGTAATTTATTAAAATTTAAAAATAATAATTACCATGTAGTAAATGCTGGTGAAACGTTGACAACAGTCCATGAAGAAGCATCGCTCTTAAATGAGTCTTAGCTAAATTCTTCACTAATTACTTAAATGTTACCACCACCGTGTCTTGCGAGAATCTAGAAATTCTTGACACCCCAAGATTCATCATCTGATAAATTAATATTAAAATATTATAGAAACAATAAATTTTAAAAAATTGATTTTACTAGCATCTTAATCAAGAGTAGAGGTTAATCTAACATTGAATTATCTTCTGTAGTGATTAAGCTTAACAGTGACGGATTACCATCTATCTTACCATGATGCTGAACCGCAAGCACCATTAATTGGTCTGGGAGAGACTGTATTGAATTAAGCTTATAAACTATAAACTGTATTTTTTAAGTATAAAATATATTAAAAATTGGAGTTTGATGAATAAATATATTACCTAACTAGTCATCGACGTAAAGAGAAAAGACTTCATTATCTAATTAATTAAAAATTTTTGTTAATATTATGCTTAATCGTCATTAGCAATTATTTATTATTCACAAATATGGCAACTCATTAATGATTAAGTATTAAAAAGCACTTAAAAAATTGAAAATATATTTTTTGTATTATTAAGATGAATTTACCCCAAGAATCGACAGTGTATATATCGAAATTGAAAGTAAGTTCAAAATGATCGACTCCAGAATTGTAGTCTTTGCTAGCGCTGGCACGAGCACCAAAAGCATCATAACCACCAAAAATAGATTGATCACCGCAAGTAGAAACTAAATTGTTATTTTTGTTTCCTGTAACTGACCAACCAGATACGGCTGAGCTATCGAAATTCTTAGCAGAGAATTCAGAAGTTACTAATTTTACATCAGCAACTGCAGATACAACTAGTAGTGCTGCAATAATGATCCAAGATTTTCTCATCTTTTTTATTAATTTTATCAATTTATTGATTTATTTTTTTTTACAAAACGTTGAATAAATTAATATTGCTTTTTGAAGAAAAAAAGTTCATTGCATTTAATTAATTAACTTATCCAATTCCTTTTTCTTCTCATTTATTTTTTGTTAATATTTGAAATCAGTATCAAATACCGTTTTTACGATTCCAAATTATTCGTTTTTAGAAAATATTGAAAAATAATAAAATAATTTATAATTTAATTATTTTTATGATAAATTGTTTAAATTAAAATGAATTATCAAATAATAAAAAAATTTTATTTTTTAACTTGAACTCTCATGTTATTTATTTATACTTTAAAGTAAAAATTTATTAATATTTATATATTTTAAAGAAAAAAGTAATTCTAGATTTTTTTTCACAAAAACGAAATATATCTGGTTTATAGTATTAAGAAAAGAATCTATCCAAATATCTAAAAACAATCAACATAAATTTATCCATATAATTCATTTTTAATTTAAAATCAAAAATAAACTTGATAGAAAATAAATATATTTTTTTATTTCAATTTGCAATTTTTCTCATTTTGATTGATACATACACTTCCAATTTAAAAAATTAATTTAATTTAATATAATAGAAAGAACATTTTAAAATTTAATATTATCCATTTATTTTGAAAATAAGTCAAAAGTTTATATAGACTAGTTTTTTTCTTAAAATTATGAAAAAATTAGCATTTTTAAACTAAAAAGTTAATAAAATAAAATTCAATTATGTTTAATGGATCAAAATTAATAAATAAAAAATTTGGTAGCATAAAAATATCTTTTACCAGAGTAGATTAATGCCGTTTTTATTTAATAATAAAAAAGTATTAAAAATGTTCAAACTTCGAAAAATAAATAAATAATTTCAATATATGTGTGTGTACAAACAGTATTTGGTAAATAGAATTGGAAGATAAAATTGCATAAAAAAGAAGAAATATACAAACAAACAAATAAACAAAAAAATAAGTATGTTTAACATGATATTAATTATATTTTTATATATAAATTAGATATAGAAAAAGAAAAAAAGAGAAAGAAACATACCTTTTGTTTTTTTAAGATATGTATATTTTGTGTTTTTTACTCTTGATGATAATATATGTATATAAATATAATTATATATATGAAAAGTATTTTTAGTTAAGTTTATTTCTATTTAAAAGTGAATATTTATATAGTTTTTATAAGCTAATATTAATTTTATCAATAGAAAATATTGTTTTGCCAAGAAACATTTTTAAGTCATAAAACCCACAACTGAGGAATTAAAAGTTATAAAAAAATTACTAAATTGTAAAAAAGGACACTGCTAGCATTTTTTTTACTTGCTTCATTTGCTTGGTTCGCTGCCGTCCTATTAATTTGTTTGATTTTCTTAATTTTCATCTTACTTTTTATCAATGTTTGTTTGCGGAGAATTAAGAGAATTTGGTTAAGTTGTAATTTCTGATTGCTATTCCTGCTTGTTGTTGTCATTTTAGTTGTTTTTATTTTGTTAGACCTTTATATGAGCACCTTATAAAAAATCAAAATAAGGAGGGTTCATTAAATTATTAGGATCGAAATAGTTTAAAAGTTATGGGTCAGTAAATTCAGAAGGCTAATTGACATAAATGTAGGGAGTAAATCCAAAATATGGTTATTACATAAAGTATTGTTAAGGATAGCTTTGGTAATAAATTGGATTGTGATAATTATAATTTCCTCTATGGTTGTTTTATCTCCTATAAGGTCTGTTGCTGTTAGTTTATTAAGAGTTATAATTTCCTTATTGATTTCTTTTTCCATGGGAAGAGTATTGATTATTATAGCTGCTATAGTTATTGTTATTTGTATTTCCATTTTTAATCTACACATCATAATTATTATTTTATTATCCTTAGCTTTAGTTAGGTTCAACATTTTAGTTTTTGTTATAGCTGAAATTGTTATTATTTACATTTTAAAATTGTTGTTAGTTGTTATGAATTGATTATTTTCTATTGCTAGTTTTATTGAAATTATTTTAATCATACTTCTAAACTTGCTTGTTAGATGAAGGTGACTCTTAATTTTAGTTGTTTTAAATTTGAGGATTTTTCATTTAAGAGGTCATCTAGTTGTTACTACTGTTGTTGATGTTATTTTATCTGTGCTTTTAGTTGAAATTCGGTTAATTAACATTTTGATGTTAATTTTGATTTTTTTAATTAAAATTATTTTTATTTACTAAACCATAGTTGGTTTGCTTCATTGTTTAGTTGTATTCCATATTCATATTTTAATTATTAAAGTGTTAAGATTATTTCTAATTATTATGCATCATATTTTAATTATTTCTATTTTAATAGCTATGCTAGTTATTATTAGTAGAGAAATTGCCCTAAGCTACCATCTTGCCTTGATTACTTCTAAAGCTGTTGTTAGAATTATTATGAAACTCATTTTGTCTTAGAAGGTCATCAATATATTTGAAGGGATGCTTACCTTTAAATAGTTTAATTAAATTTAATTTTTAATTAAATTGAATTATTTATCGATTTTAATTAATTAAAAGTAAATAATTTTTACCATTTTCTTTTAAAAGATTTTTTTTGCTCCATAAATTTAGCTATTAATGTATTTATTTTTATTCTTTGTTAGAACATGAATCAAAAATTCTTTAGACTACATAATTCGCATACTGGTCATTTACCATGTTAAGTAAAGCACTATTTATTAGCAAAAAAAAATTAAAATTTTTATCATCCAAATCAATCAAAAATAAATAGATAAAAACCTAATTAAATTTACACAATAAATAAAATAAAACCTAAAAAAAAAATTTAAAATGTAATTTAATTTACCTAAAATTGTTAGCAGAAATCAGACCCCAAATTTATTTTTTTTAATCTGGCTCAGCATATTTTATCGCTTTTTCAGCTACATTACTTCCGTATTTATCCATAGCTAAGCTTATGAAGTGTTTTGAAATCACATTTTGATATAACATATTCTTGTGTTCAGGAGCACCTTTTTCAATTATTTGCTGTACAACATAATTGGAAAATTATCTTTATGCTAAGCGGTGTGAATCATTAATCACTTTTTCAATCATTTGTCCCACCTAATTTGATTTGAAAGAAGCATAAAATAAAAATAATAATTAGTTGATTTAAGAAATTACTTGTTTTTTGATTTTTGAATCAGGCTTGGTCTTATATATTTCAATTAATTTTTATATTATTAAGCAACCATATTAATCAGAGCAAAGATCACTATCTTTTAATTAACTTTCTTTTGGTAAATTAGGAAGCTTTTGCTCAGGTTTGATTAGAAGCTAATGATTTTATTAGAAAAAGAATAATAAAGATATTAAAATATTTAATTTCAGTTACTGTTGCATTCAGAAGAATCAGAAGCTGTGATAAATGGTCTTCATCAAAAATTTCTAAGCATTTTTAAATAACATAATTACCAAATTTATCATTTTGAAGAGTCTGATAAGTCTTTGATTAGTTGTCTAAAATATATTTGATGAATTCATTATATTAATCAATGAATTCTTTTTTAGAGACTTCAATGCATTTGTTTAAAATCTTGTGACCAAATTGTTCATGGCTGAATAGTTCTTTCTCTTTTAATGTACTTTCAATTATTATTCTCTTATGACCGGAAGAGCCTATGAAATTATTTTTTTCATGTAAGTTTAATAAAATAGTTTTTTAAAAATAATTTTTTTATACCTATATCTAAAACAAGAATTAAAACAAAGTGGGAGTATTTATCCAAAGCAAATTCTTTTATGCTTTTTCTAATTTTTTCTTCAAATAGCTTATTTTTCTCACTTGATTCTTGATATAGCGTCTATAACTTTTTAGATTCCTCCTGTCTTTGTATATTAGTTTGATTTTCTTGTTTGGCCATAATATCACTCTTTTAGTCATTTGAGTCAATTAAAGTATTTTTGTAATCCAACAAGTTGCATCTAAATTGGATAGTAAAATAACATAAGCAAATATAAATTTATTTTGTCTTTGTTTATGGTAGGTAATAGTCAAAAAATTGAAAAATAAATTGAAGAGCTAATAGTAATAAGAAATAATCAGAATTTGATCTTTTTAAAAAAAATGGTAGTTTTCTTTGTAAATTTTCCTTAGAAAAATGAAGTAATTCGATAAAAAACAGAATGGAAAGAAAAAATTTTGGAAATTAGAACAATAGAAGTTGTATGGTATTTTAAGTTCTTTTATAAATTCATAAAACTTTAAAAAAGAGGGAATATTCTGCGCCTAAAGCTTATTTGCCTGATAGGTGTGCAAAAGGAATGTATTTAAAGTAATAAATGATAGACATAAAAGGTTTTCTAGTTTAAACTCAAAATCAGTGAAAATCAAGTCAAAGTAGATGATTGAGTTTTGCTGCAAAAAAAATAAAGGAAATAAAGAAAGTAGGGTGAAAAAAGAGAAAGAAAATGAGAAGAGCTGAAAAATGATGATTTCAAATTCTATCAACTAAGAGCCGATCTTTTCTAATATATTTTGAAGAGAAAAGAGAAAGGAGGATTAGATAAGGAGTCTCCTTTAAAAAAATTAATCAGGAAAAAAAGGAGGAAAGAAATCGCTTGCTTTTAATGTCGCTAAGAAAAGCTACACTAATTGCTTATTTTACTATTTTGAATTATGCAGAAAATAAAAAAATAAAAACAAAATTGTCTATTACTAAGAACTTGAATTGCTTTTGCTAAGTTGCTGAGGGTAATCAGTTTTTAATTCTTCAGAGGCTGCAGTAGAAATTTTTCTCATTTCTACATCTTTTTCTTATTTCTTCTTTTATTATTGAGCTGAGTTTTGCTTGTTTCTACTTTAGTTTTTAATTTTTCAAAATTTAGTATTAGAAATTAATAAATTTTTCTCTTATGTTTTGTTTTGCACAATTATTGATTTCAATTAATTTTTCCATTCAATTTATTAATGAATTAACCAATACCAAATCTAATAAATGATCTCTAAATACTAACAAAATAGCAAAAGAGATTTAACATCTATGAAAATATTTGCGCTGAAACTAACCAAAAATTCATGCAAAATTTATAAATAATCTTACTTGATCACTTGCTCTTCATTTGATGTTTCTACTTTCTCCTCTTTTATTACAATAAAATCGATTATTGAAAATGCTTAATGATAAATTTATATTTGAAATAATACATTCTTTTATCTCTTGCAATTCTTTTTCTTTCTACTGCTATTGGCGATCAGAAAATTGATTAATTTTATCAGCCAAGCTATTCTGAGGAGTCGAATGCGACTTTTTCACTGATATTAAGCAAGGGATTGTGCTTAAATCTTCTTCTTCAGAATGATTACTGGCAGTTTGCTGAATGTTATGTACTCTAGGATACAATTACTCTTGCTACATTATTGCGGTTTCCATTGCTGAGCTATTTTTGCTTTTTACTTAATAATATATTTTTTAATTTGATTTTGCTCTCAAGCTTTTTGTTGTTGTTATTGTTATGATTTTTGATATTAAAAGTATTTGAGTTTAATTAGCTGCCAATATTTCTTTGATTATTTTATTATCAAAATTTTTCTAATTTTTTCTGGTAATATTAATTTTAATTAAATTAAATGTTAGAAATTTAAAGTGCGCTTTTGTTATTCACTTAGCTTCTATTCTTCTTTGCTATAGTATTTTCTCAAGCTATATATAAGCCTAGTTTCAAATTTTCAATTTCGCTTTTCCTTCCCATTTATTGATTTATGTATGCTCTTTCAATATTAGAATTTAAATCTAAAAAACTAAATATTAGCTAAGCAATCTTTTAATACAAATTGTTATATTGTCTTTTAATCTTTATTTTTCTTTTAGTTAATATGTATGTATCTAACTCGTAAAGATGATACTAAAACATAAATAGACTCATTCTTAGCAAAATCAAATATAAAAGACTTTTATTTTTTAAAACTTAAAAATTGGTTCATCATAAATTAAAAAATATTTGAATACCAACTATTTATTATTCACTAAAATATACACATTAATATAATATTATCAGTTGATGGATAAAGAAATTGTTTCAATTTTAATTTGTTAAAACATTTAAGAATAATTTATTAAGTAAAGCGGATTATTTGCTAAAAAATTAAAAGTTAATACTTTCGATAAAATAAAAAACGAATACATGCTTAATAAGCTAACTTATTAGATGATAAATTAGATTTTATAAATATAATTATGTTAATTATGTAGAATCTCCAGTAGATTAATTTATATCATACTGGAATTTTTTTTATTTAAATTTAAAGTTTTTAATCTTTTGTTTAACATATGTTGCAAATTTGTTTGAGGATTCTTGTAAGAACATATTATATGTCTTATTATCAATTTAGATCAGAAAACAAAGCATTCAGAATTATAATAATTCTTATTAAAGGTATTTCTTAGTGATAATGCATAATAAGTATCATAATTAGCAACTATATTTTGCTATTATCATATTTAAATTAAAATGCTTTGAAGCTAAAGGGTTTTTTGTCTCTAGTCGTCTTTTTGCTTTAATTAATAATGAAAAAAGTTAATAAAATGAAATAGACTTAATCATATAAATTATATGAGTTATTTCAAAAAATTTATTTCATAATAAAATTTATATGTTTTTCACTTTCTAAAAATTAAAATAAACTAGTTAGCTACTGATGCTATATAAGTTCAAAGAACAATTTATACATGTTAAGTAAAATGCTAAATCTTTAAATATTTAATTAGATTGAAAATTGAAAGAGGCTACTATAAGAGTATAGATATGAAGATGCTATATTCTGCGAAATCCTCTTAAATTTATTTAATCTCCATCTGATTGATGTATTATATTAAAAATAATGCATCATAACTCATGAGATAGAGATAAATGTTTTGTATTTTGCAAAAACAGAAAGTAAATAAACTATGTTAATTACCATTTCTTTTTTTAAATAGGCGCTCCTGTTCTTCAATTATTTTTTATTTAGTTGTAAAGCTAATTCATATTTATTGCTCATCATCTATTTGGTGCATCAAATCAATCCTTTAATTATTTTATAAAACTAATTTAGAATATATTTTACAAAATTGACTCTCTGATTATAAAAGCAATGTACTATCTTTCCACAAGATGCCATAATTTATTATAGCATCTTAAATGCAGAAATATAGTTAAATTTAATGTCGCAATCGGACTGGAATAGGTACTATAAAGAATACCTAAACTAATAAAGATTGCAAACTTTTTAATCAAACTTCTTAAAGCTAAGTTTTTAAATTCTATTACATTCATTACTCATAATCTTTTGAAAAGGATATATGAATATGTCTTTAAGTAAGTAAGTCTCAGGTCATCTGCTTTTTAATAGGATTTTCTTATGATAATCTGAATTCACTTTAATTTAAAATTGTTTTTTTCTAACTTAATTGAATCAAGATGATATTTACTTTTTAAATTTTATTTCTTTCAATTATTTTTATTGAGTAGTAAGATGTTTTTATCACTCAAGATATTATTTTTAGCTTAACTATCAAATTAAAAACTAAGTATTTTTATATTATTTAAAAGTTAAAGGAAATTATCATTTGCTACTTATTTAATTAATTAATTAATTAATATACGTCAATCAGCCAGTCATTCATTCAGCCAAAGAAAGTGCAAGAAGCTTTTAATTAATTAATTAATATTTCTTTATTTATTTTTTGATTAATTGAATAGGATGATGGTATTAAAGATAAGTCTCTAATACGTAATCTACCTCAGATAAAGGAATGAAAACGATGTTCTATTTTTTTTCTTTACCTCCAATTTAAATCTTTTGCTCACAATAAAATTTTAATAATATTAAAAAAAACTAATTCAAAATCCATACCTTGTTTCTTATTTAAAGAAAGAAAGATATACAAAAATACAAAAAATTTATTAGGTTTAAAGAAAAAAATGGGTGATAATCTTCCCTTACCAGTTATGATGATAACAGGTGGTATTGCTGGTTGCGTTGCTGAAGTATTTATCATATTTTTATTTATTTATTTTATATTTTTCTAACTATTAATCAATAATTGGAGTTATAATTGTTATCTTATTTTTTCATACCTTGCCAAGGAATGAGTTTTATAGATATAATATTTTAAACTTATAGGCTCTAACTATTCCTCTTGACACAGCTAAGGTCAGACTATAAATTTAAGGAGAACCTGTACCAGGAAAGCCTCAAAAATATAATGGTTTACTTGGTACTATTAAAACATTAATTGCAGAAGAAGGTGTATTATCTCTCTTTTCAGGCTTAAATGCTGGTTTCCAAAGACAACTTGTTTTTGCATCTCTCCGTATAGGTTTATACGTTCCTGTAATATTCAAAATTTTTAGATTATTTTGCATTTAATTTGTATATTTTAGTATTTAAAATGAAAAAAAAAAAATATTGTGAAAAAAGATTTTTATTTAAGTAATTACAAAGTAAAGACTCTGTTCTATTACTTTTATTGTTAACAAATAAAAAAATCGTCGTTTTTGCATAATTTGTTCTTTAATCGCTAAATTTTAAAAATAGGTCAGAAACTTATACTGCAAAGAAGATGAGCTTGAACGCCCTCCTCTTTATAAAAAGATCTTAGCTGGTTTAACAACTGGTGCTATTGGTATTACAGTCGCTAACCCAACTGTAAATTAAATATACATTTTAAACTAATATTACATTATAATAATTTTTAAAAAGGATTTAGTTAAGATTAGATTACAAGCTGAAGGTAAAAAGCCCATCACAGAAAGAAGATATACAGGTGTTTGGGATGCTTACACAAAAATTGTTAGAACAGAAGGTGTTGTTGGTTTATGGTAATCTTAATTCTTTTAAAAAAAATGCTTGTTTCTAATATTTAACCTTTTAATTAAAGGAGAGGTCTGGCACCTAATATAGTTAGAAACTCTGTCATCAATGCAACTGAGTTAGCTACGTAAGACTATAAAATAATTTAAAACCAAACAATAATATGCATTTCAAAATAAATAGATACGATTAAGTTAAAGAAATGGTCTTGAGATAAAAATTGATGAAAGATAATATCTTTTGCCATCTTTTCTGTTCTTCAGTTGCTGGTTTTGTTGCTGCTGTTGTAGGTTCTCCAGTAGATGTTTTAAAGACAAGAATTATGAATGCTAGTGTAATTTAATTTAATATTTTTATTTATACCTTACTATGAATTTTTTAAAATAAATAAAGTCAGGAACTGGTGGTAAATAGTTTAATGGTGTATTAGATTGTATTGTAAAAACTTACTAAGAAGATGGTATTAGGGCATTTTATAAGGTAAAAAAATTAATTTTTTTATAAATATTTCTACATTTAATCAAAATAAAGGAAATGCTTATTTTTTAAAATATTTAATTAGGGATTTAATGCTAATGCATAAAGAATAGTTACCTGGAATATTTGTATGTTTGTTACATTATAGTAAATCAGAGCCTATATAGCTAGAACATACTACCCCACTAAGCATTGAAATTATTTAAAGATATAAATTATTTTATAATATAGTATTTGCAAAATTATTTATTTCTTATTTCCTTGCTAATTTGTTTTGCATCATTTTAAAACATAAAATTAATTTCTAAAATTATTATTAAATTTAATATAAAAATAATTTTATTTGATTGAATGATGACTTCTAAAAAAAATATATTCTAAATTAAATTATTTGTTACATTATAGTAAAACAGAGCCAATAAAGCTAGAACATACTATCCCACTAAGCACTACATTTAAAGATATAAATTATTTTATAATAGAGGATTTGCAAAATTATTTATTTCTTAATTCTCTACTAATTTGTTTTGCATCTTTTTAAAACATAAAATTAATTTCTAAGATTATTAATAAATTTAATATAAAAATAACTTTATTTGATTGTATGATGACTTCTAAAATAAATATATTCTAAATTAATTTACTGCTTACAAGCATATAAAAACATATAATTTATAGTGTATTTTCCAATATATATAATATATTATATACAATTGTTATATATTATTATTTATTTAAGTAATTATTCTTCATTTATTCAATTCAATTTTAACATTTTTTAAATTAGCTCTTCAATATTATTTATAAGTTTTATGAAAATGATTTTATGTTGTCTATTTCATTATTTATCAAGATTTTTATTTATATTTTACATTATTCAAAAATAAATTTTAATTTATATTATTATAAGTTACTTAAAAATAACTTACTGGTTTTTTAAAAAAAGGATTCAATTCTATTTATTTGTTTTATAAAAACTTTTTATTTAAATATATTTTAATGTTTACTTGAATTTTCTATTTTATTTTTAAGAATATTCTGTTTTAAAATTAAATTAGTTTTTTTAAACTCAAGTAGGCTTGTAAGTCATTTATTAGTTTGTAAATTAGTTTATTAATTATTTAGAAATATGATTTGAAATTTTTAGTGCAATAAATATTTATATTACATAAAATATTGTTAATGAATATGTAAATATTGCTAATATTATAAATTTAAGATAAACAATATATTTATTTTAAGTAAATTTTCATTAATGCTCAAGAGAATATTCTACATCATAATACTGATTTACTTAGCTTTGAAGCATTTATTCATAATTTTAAAGTTACTTTTATTAACCATCAATCCCATTTTCTTCGTTCTCATCATCTTCCCAATCTTCAATTGAGGGTGAAATTCTAAATTCTTCGACATACGTTTCATATAATTTCTATCCCTCCATAACACCTAAATTGCAAAGGCATAGTGCAGCAGTTTTTTTATCGTCTAGAAGTTTAGCACACTTATTTTAAATAAAATGAATAGTTTTAAAGTATTTGATTGATATTTAAAAAGTATTATTGTAAATACCTCTACTGCATCTCTTAGAACCTTAATAGAATTATCTGAATTTTTCATAGCAGTTAATGATAGTAATTTAGTTATGTGCAATAAACAGTCAAGTTAAAGTTTTACTTTTTTCAACTTTTTGCTAATCTCGTAGCAATCCTTGTTGAGTAATTTTTTAATAATTAATCATATAGTTTTTGAAGTCAAAAATAAATTTTATTACTGTAAAATTGAATAAAGCATCTTCAGTCTATCCTACTTCTTTATAAGCAACTGCAAGCTATCCTAATGATAAACACTCTGACTCTAGTTCCTGAAAAAAATCAATTTTTAAGAATTTAATAATTTTTAAATAATAAATACATCTCTCTCTCTTGCCCATTTTAAACAAGTTTTAAAATTTTATATAGCTTCAAGATGGCTTCCATTTTTTCTTTGGGATATTCCTAAGTTGTAAAATCCTGCAAAAGAATTCTCTACATCTGAATATTGTACATTAATCTAGTGATACTCTATACTTTTATCATATTCTCCTAAATGAAAATAATCACATCCTATTCTATTTGCTCCAAGAGCCATACCAATTTTATCTTCCATAAGTCTAGCACAAGTGTAAAATTTTTTATAATGTTTAGCAGCCTAATTTTTAGAAATAGATTAATTATAAAAAAGATAAAGCTTATAAAAATAAATTTTAGTTAAATTTTTATTCATAATATTTATAAATTTTAGAATGCCGTTTGTTAAAGCTTATAAATGAAAAGCACAAAATGAATTTTTTGAGCATATCAAAATGAATTATTTATTTTTCAACGAAAAATTATTTTTTAGTATTTTAAAGTATTAAGAAAACTCTAAATCAAAATTATAAATTACTTCTTAATATTTTTTTTGATTGTCATAAACCATACCAAGATAAAAGCTTAAATGAGCTTCTTTTTAAACATCTCCTGCTTACTAGCCTGCTTTAGCTCTAACAAGCAAATCCTTTAACATGTGCTTACTAGTCTCATCAAAGTTAGTTACCAAAGGAACTGCTGGGGCATATCTAAAATAAAAATAATTTAAATAATTGATAATATGATTGGTTTTTTTTATTTAAAATGCATTTAAATAATATGTTATGCTAATTTTTAAACTATTTGAATACTATTTTAATGAAATAATATATAAGCTTTTTACCCATTTCCAGGGGATATCGGAGATGCTACTGTAGAGTTAGGTAAATCTGGAGGCTATACTTATATGAGCTAATCAAAGAATTGCTTTTAAGTTTCACTACTTGTATCCATATTCAAAGATTACTCTAGCATATTAATATTAAATTAAATACTTTGTTCCATTTTTTTATTTTTTTTGGGGGAAGTTGCTCCCTATTTAATCAATAGATCTTCTTTCAATGATTAGTTTAGGTTAATAGAATTATTTAAAAGCGAGTATACTTCGGATTAATTAAATTTAATAACATTTTTTTTATCTTAATTTGCTTTGGAAATATATTGCGATTAAGTAGAGCTCTAGTTTTTTGAAAGTTACAATTATGATGCTTCGTTTTTTGAGTTATGGAAAAATTTTTCGGCAGAGTCTGCAAATTTTAAATCATCATTTTCTTCTTTATCTTCTGCATTTTAATTTAATTGGTTCAATCTCTACTATTAAGGCTATACAAATATATCTTTAAACATTTAAAAATCACTCTCTACTCTCCTAAGAGGTTTTAATTTAAATTCATTAGGTTATTTTATTCTCATCATCATAGGTTCAATAGATTAAGTATATTGATGAATCCTTCTTTGCAAACTTTCATTTGTTGGATCTTATTTTTTAAAAATGATATCTATTCCTTCCACCTTGTTTTCTAAATCCCCTAAAACTTTTAAAGGTTTATATTCTATTGGTTTTAGTTTTTCTTTCAATCCATATCTTGATGGCTATATTGCTTAAGTCTTTGTGCTACTTACTAAGGACTCGTTTGCTGCTGGTGATACGATACCTGGCAACTTTAGTGTTTTTGATAGTTGAGGTACTGATTAAGTTAAAGACTTTTGCTTTTACGTTAGTGAAAGCTTTTAATTTCTTTTTCCAGGAGATTCATTGCTCTCCCAATTCTTTGGCGCAACTTGCATTTTTTAATTCTTAATTTTTCAAGTAGTTTAAATATGAATTAGCAATCAGACTTAAGTTTCAATAATGTATTGCTTATAATTAAAGCTAAATGTAATATTTTTAGCTCTCTCAGATAAGTTTGCTTAAAGTTGTTGAGAGAATTTTCTAAAATTGAAGAAACGATAAATAGCTTAAATTTATTTAATACTGTTTCGTTTTTATATTTTTTGTTATGATAATCAATCAAGTGTTTGAAGATTCTATGTAATTATTGTAAAATACCTTTAATATTAGATGTTACATTAGACTCTTAGTCTACTAAGTATAAAATTTTTTATTATCATTCCATAATCATAAAATAATAAATATCAATAAATAGTACAATATTTTATTTTAAATATAAAACCTCTTTTAATCAATCAGTCAATAAATTATTGCTTTTGTTTTTTTTTATTGATTATTTGTTTGTTTGGCAAATTCCAATTTGTTTCCAATTTATAATTTAATAATTTATATATTTGTTTTTTATAAATATTTTATTTATAAATAAAATATAAATTTGATTATTTGAAATAAATTTAATTTATTTGGAAATTATTTTTCTAACAAACAAATATTTTAGTTAATTAATTTTAAATAAAAGTTTAATTAGAAATCAAATACAGGAATAAATAAATATATTTAAGATTTATTAAAAATGGTTAATTTATTGAAATACTCAATTATTTATTATGTTGAACTTTTCCATTAGAGTCATAAGTCTTTCAGAGCAAAGCCCACTCTTAGAAAAGTAAACATACAACTCTTTCATTACTTTATGGTCCTTAGCTATTTCCTACCATCTGTGAGTAATAACAATTTCAAGCAACTTGTAAAGCTTTCTGGATCCATTTCTTGTTAATGTATAAGATTTGCTTATTTCAGCAATCTCTTCCAAAGTGATTTCATCAACACCTTATAATTAATATATTATTCTTTCTTCATACAATTTATATATTTCCTTATCATCAAACTCTACTAAATGAATAGCCTTCACAATTTGAGCAGCTTCAATAGTTGTCATTTGTGGAAGGTATACAATAAATTTTTATCTCAATAATTTAAATAGACTCTAACTTCCTCTATAAGTATGCAAAAATCCATCTAAAATAAGCTTGAATTCTTCAAATGTAAGATTTTCGAGATTTTAAGCTAAATATATTTGTACTTTAATTTCTAATTTTCTATACAATTCCATAGATCCTAACATAAATCCAAACCCACTTGCTGCCTAGCATGTAGTATAAAAATCAAATTCATCTAGATACTTCATTAAACTCTACTCTAGTAGCATGAATAGATTATCTTTACGTTTAGAATTTTTATATACCTTTGATATTTTTAATAGATCTTATGCACTGCCAAGGTGAACTTTTTTTTCAATTTCTTCTTGGACTTAATTAAAAAACTCTTTTGTTCCTCTTTCAACACTAAAGTATGATTAAGAAATACGAGCCAGCTAGTTTATGGATATCTCGTTTAGGCGATTTTAAAACACCATTTCTATTTTATCAAAAAAATATTCTGTTCCCTCTTTTTAGTGAGAAAAATGCTCTAAAATTTCAACCAAATCATTAACACTTATTAATTCTAACTTCTTTGTAACCTTCATTCTAAAAAATAAAAATTAATCAAAGCACATATTTTTATTTAAAATAAAATTACTCTAAGATTTCCCAAAACTTAGGATCTGTAATACAATATAAATCTCCAAACTTTGCAACAAGGAGTAAATTCTAAACATCTCCAATTGTTTTCATATTTGATAACAAAATCTTTAAAAATTTTTAGAAAGTACTACTTTCAATATCAGCTTCATTTATTCTTTCAGCTAAACTTAAAAAACCTTCTAAGCATGCTTTTAAATTTTCTTCTGTAAGTGAAACTGAAAGATTACTAACAAAGTAAAATAATTCTTCAGGATGTTAAAAGGTATCTACAGGCCTAATTAAATTAATTTGAGATTAAAAATAAAAATGAGCATCTAAATGGAAATTTATGTAAGTAAAATAAAAAATCATTAATTTATAATACCTAATGTTAATATTTTATGCAGCTATTTTAGCGAAATCTACTTAAGATACTTCAACTTCGTATTCTCTTTATTTTCTTTTTTCAAATTCTTAAATAGTTTCTTTGGATAGCTCTCTTTCATTTTCTTCTTTTTCTCTATCTTTTTAGAGCATCCTAATATAATTTTCTTTAGTAGTAAATTTTTCAGGATCAAAAACTTCATCCTCTAACTTTTTTTTTTACTCCTCATCGAACTTTTCATCCTAAATAATAATGGTTTCTCCTTCTCTTTTTTTTCTAGCTTCTTCTGATTTTTTTAGATTTTCTCTAACAAAAAAAAATACTTATAAACAAAATAAATTTGATAATTAATTTTACTCGTATTATCTTTATGAGTCTTCTTAGCTCTACTAAAATTTTTTTCTAGAAAACATATCAAATATGCCAAAAAAACATTTATTTTATTGAATCAATGCTAAAGAGTTCTACTTATATGTCCTTCCTAGCTATAATCTAATCTTTTTTGCAACATTGGTTATCATTTTATAATCTGAAAAATTTTTCAATGTTGTTTTGCTTCTTTTGAATTTAATTTGTATCTTTTTAACTAACTAAAAATAATAACCAACATTCCAGAAAAAATCTTTAATTACAAAAGTTATCAATTTTTATAATGCAAATAATTAAACGTTGAATTAAATTAGATCAAAATAAAATATATTGTATAAGCAGAACAAAAAAAAAATATTTTACAAATATTAAAACACAAATTTCATAATATTAATATTGTAAAAAGTTTTTAATTTTTTATGAATTAATTAATTTATTTATTGATTATTTTGCTAATTAAGCTAAAAGTATATAATATATTTATTTATGTAATCAATCATTAATTTTTCTATTGATTAAAAGCTTATCAACATCACTTAAATTAGAGAGTAAAAAAATTTATTTATCATTCTCTTCGTAAAAGTAAGTAATATCTAGATTCTTATTTTATTTAGGTCTTATCGTTTCAAAATTAATTTAATTGAATTGTCCCTTTTTTATAAAAATAAATTAGATATTATTTGTATCAGCAAGCTGTTAAAGAATAGAATCTTAGTTTTTATTCCTAGATAAATTAATAGCTTTTAATTTAAAATGATTATGAATTAAATCGCAAACAATTTCATATTAGCATATATTATCAATGAATTGAGTATTTAAATTCTATTAATTTTATATTTAATTTTTTAAACAAAATAAAAAAATTTATCTCATCATAATAGCATCTAAATTTGTTATGTTAGGTTTAATATTTTTTAAATCTTTTATTATAAATCTTCTAACACTTTCATCATCTGATTGATTGCAAATCTTCTATTTTAGGATTGATATGGCGATTGCTTTCATTTAATTATGTTATTTGAAATCAAAAAGTTTACCGTAAGCTTTAAGATCATTAAATTCACAAAGTTAATTAGGGTTTTTATTTGCTGCACCTTACTAACAAAAATTTTCTAAATATTATTAAAATTCTTTTTAGGTGTTAGCAGTAAAATCTTGTTCATGATAAATATTTTATTTTTTACTTTGGTCTTTTTCATTTTCTTTTTATTCATTTAAATATATTTTTAAACCCATATACTCATTTATATTTGTTATCATAATTTATAATTATTATTTCAATTCACTGTGAAATTTGTTGGTTTTATTATTAATTTTTGTTAAAAAACTTTCTCTGGATCCATACTAATATGAAACATCACTCCTACTACCTTAACTCCTAATGTCTGATTCCTTAGGTGGATTATCTTATTAAAATTTAATATCTTACTATTTCAAAAACTAATTAAGTTTTTAATTTCTATTATTGGTATTGATATTATTCGTATTTGCTGGAGGAGGTTAGAATACATTTGGTTACACTTAAATATCTTATTTCTCTATTTCCTTTTTATTTTTATTTTTCTTTTTATTTTTATTTTTATTAGATTTTTTTATCTCAACTTAAGGTGTTTATTAATTTTATATGTTTTAATTAACTGAATCAGAATGAGGACCATATTTACATTATTTTTTTTCTTCTTCATTGTCTTATTTTTATTAGATTTATTATTGTAGATTACTTATTTTCTTTTAATTTTGTTCAAATATTTTTCCATTTATTATACAAAACTCACTTTTAATATTATCCTTTAATTCAACTTGGTTACTTTTGTCTTTTAAGAACTCTTCAACTTTTTAGTTTAACTTGTTACAAATGTTTTAAAATTCTTAAAGTAAACTTTGATCAATAAATTTTGGAATTGGTAATTTTATTTAGCTAAGAAATTTCACATTATAATATTTTAAATGCATCTACTATGGATTACTCTCATTTTGAATTTCTTATTCATCAGATAAATCATCTTTAAAGTCCTTTTATTATTATTAAAGATTATTTTTTTGCTATTTCACTTATAAATTATTTTATGAATTAAATTTTATGCCTTCTAGTTAATTATTAACTTAGTTGATTTCGTCTTATTGACCAGTTTAGAATTGCATTTGCTATTAACTGTTGCTTTAAAATTATATAGCTTGCTAGCTATTTCTGTTAAGGTTAGCATTTTAATTCTAATCTATACCAATTTAGAATTACATTTGTTATTAACTGTTGCTTTAAAAATGTATGTTTGGCTAAATATCTCTCTATTGATTATTGTTTTAATTTTAATCATATTGAAAGTTGTTATAAAGTTCATCTTATTAACCATTATATTATTGCATTTGTTATTAGCTATTGCTTTTAAATGGAATATTTTGCTCATCATCTCTCTTAAGATTGTTGTTATAATTCTAACCTTATTGAAATCTGTTATTAAATTAGTTCATTTCATCCTATTAGAAATTGTTTTAGTATTGCATTTGTTATTAACTATTACTTTAAACTTTTTTGTTTTGTAAACTATCTCTCTCAAGATTAGTAATAGGACTCTAATCAGATTGATTTCTGTTACCATTTAATTTTATTTAATTATTAATTTACATATTTTAAGGATTTTAGAGTTAATTTCTAAAATTATTATTTTAATTAATCTCGCCAATTTCGTTTGAATTTCCCATCTATGTTAGAATATTTTTTGGCTAATTATGGCTAATTTATTAAGCCTAAAACTGTTAGTTTATTTATTCATTATTTATATATTATTAATTTCCTATATTTTATTAAACTATTTGGTTTGGCTAATAAGATTAAGCTTATTTAATTGGTGAAACAGTGATTAATTATGGTTGAAACTTATTTATATTATTTCCTTGATTAATATTATTTTGATTATATTCAATGTTATTATTTATTAAATTGTTTTATGTAAGTTAATTAGGCTAATTATTGTATTAAAGACTATTAAAATTGTGGTTACTACCAATTCTTTAATGAGTGATAACCTATTATTTTTCATTAGAGTTTAAGTTAACTTAATTACCTAATTAATTATTTTGTTATTATTGCTATAATTTCATTGGAAGTTACATTTACTTAAAGTCTTAAATTCCTTAGGCATTATTACTAACAGGTACTTAGGGGGACATTAAATTACCAATTTGTAATTGTTATTGTGGTTGATAATTTTTTGTTTATATGTTATTTTGCAAGTTGTTCATCTAGCCATAATTCTATGCAGCAAACTAGTTATTATTTTACTGTTATACTTAATAATTTTATTACTATTACTCATAGTTTTACTGAAAATACTTTGGTTAATTATCTTACTAATGGATAGGACTTTGATCTTTTTAATTTGTTTCATTTTGAGGATTATTTTGAAATTTTTGAAAATAATTTGAGAAAATTTATTATGGTGAAACTACTGGTTATTACAAGCTTGGATTGCCGAAAGCGTTGTTGTTTGCTTTCTAGCTTTCCGGACTTTTAGCTTATCTGATTGGATTAGCATTATTATTAAAAGTTGGTAATCTACTAAATTAATAATTTTATTAATTTTACTAATTAGCTTATGGAAACTTGTCAACATTATTATTATTCTAAACTTATTAATTTTGTGCGAAATTAAAGTTGTGTTATCTATTATTATTGTAGTTGTTGTTGTTGTTATTATTGGTATTATTAAAGTTCATCTTTGAATGAATAACTTTCTTAACCTTTTCTTTATTGGTGTTGTTTTAAAGCTCTTTACTTTTTTTTGTTTTCTGAAATTCTTTATTTGGATTTTTTTTTAATTAAAATATTACATTCTTTTTTCTGATAACAGATTCTTTTTGATAAAATTTTTTGTTTGTATTTCATTTAATAGAATAATCAATAAAACACATAAAAATAAAAGTTTTTTATTTTTTATTTTACAAAATTATATTTTTAATTTTATGGTATTTATAAATATATCTATCTAACATTAAAGTTTTCACCTAAAGTAAGATATTTATTTCATTTAGAATTATTTTGACAAGTTTTTAGAAAATTAATTGTTTAGATGTAATTTGTTTATTTTATTTCAATGACTGACTATCATTATTATTGAACTATTTGGTTAGCTATTTCTGCTAGATTGACAACATTTTCGAATCTATCTACATTTGAAATGAATCCTGAATACAGATTTCTTCCTGCTATGTAAAGTTAGTTAGATTAAAATTTTCTGAATTAAATAGAGTTCTCAAGCAGCTTGAACCCAACTGAATACAAAATATTTGTAAGCTCATAGTTTTTGATAATATCGTACTCGTCTTTATATTTTTTCGTCCTCTTCTTCTTTACATTTGGATCTTCTTATCTCTTAAATTTAGTCCAATTAACTGAATCAATGATATAAAATACTCCAGACTCTGAGTTTTATTCTAAATCATGAAGTACAACCTTAACTCCAAACGGAACATCATCAATTCCTATCAATTAACATGTCATTGGAGTTTTGTAAGAAGTACCTTTTGAATTAAAATAGCGGATACTTAAAAAAATTGAATTTCAAAAAAAATTTTACCTTTTAGTGTTCTTGAAAAACCACCTATGCTTAATGTGTTTGTTATAATAGGATTTTCTTAATACCTTCCGTAATCATCTAATTCAAGCGCTAATCATAATAAAAAATTTAATAGAGTCTTTAAAATTATATAAATTGATTGCTTTGGTTTATTTTTTTTTGTGTGAAATTTATTGAAGAAAGAAAAACACAAAATTTCCCTCTCTTCTCATACTCAAAAAAAAAAATACTTTTAATTTAATTTAATAAAGAAATTTGATTACGCTTTGTGTGTGTATACAAATTATATTTCAGACCAATTAATGTGAGGAAGTAATATCTTTCTTCTTTATCTAAATTATCATATTAGACTCCAAACGTTTTCCAGAATTCTTCTAAAGGTACTTCTTTTTTACCTACACATTGTACCAATTTGCCATGAGGAGCTAATTCGAAAAGATTAAAAAAAAATTTTATTAAAATTCAAATGAATGTTTGTTTGTTTATACCGTGTGTTTCATGGATATTTTAAATGCTGACACATACTGTTTTTGGTTGGGGATGAGATTCTCTAATGAAAAAAATTTATCCTTTCTTAAAGTCTTCATTTATATGTATCCTTAGCACTTTTATAGATTAATCTTCAACATATTATTAATAAGATGTAATGTTGTGATTCTTCATTAAGTAAGATTAAACTAAATTCATTAAATCATTTAACTTTTAGCAAAATATTATTGTATTTGGGATTTAATAATTAGTTAAATGAATTTTTTAATGCTTTTTTGAGTTTGCCATTATGCTGGTAATTTCTTACAGCAATGAATCTTTTTTATTATCTTCTTCATCAAGAAGATCTGATATGTCTACAATATATTTTATGTCGTCTCTTTCATAATTATCGACTATTTCATTTCCTTACTCATCAGGATACTAAAGCTTTTGAAATTAGGATTTTATTGTGGCTTCATCAAATTTAATGTCAATTCGAATAAAGTCTTTGTCAATATTACTTTGTTGAGATCCAGCTCTGTTTGAATAAAAATAAAGTATTAAAATCAATAAAAAAGTAATATAGAACTTTACTACTATCTTAAAGTAAATTTAAATTCATTGTTATTTAAATGAATAAATGTAGCATGGCATGTAGTTTTTAAAAACTCTATTGACCATTACTAATATTAGAGGATACTGTAATTAGAGAAGTTCATTTCTATCTTTCTTTCTTATGGATTTATTCTTATAAAAGGGAATATTAAGTATTAACATAAATCCTTAAAGCCCTATATTGTTTTAAAAGGCTTATTATACGGAGTTCCTTCATTCAAATCTAAAAAATTTAGAATTCCCTTCCTTTTAAAAATTTTTAACACCAATAAAAATTAAAATTTAAAAAGCTATAATTTCTATTTACAAAACCGGAAGAGTAAGGCTTTCTGTAATTAATTGCACTTTATCATGTATTTAAAATCCTGAAAACGTTATTTCCTGGGTATTCTTACTTACTCCTACTTCAACCAGATATTATACTGAATTAAATTAAAGTATTTTAGCAACAGAGCAGTTGGAATTTATAAGAGATTCTATTTTAATGTGACGCAAATAGTCTATTTCACCATCGTTGAAAAGAGCCCATTAATTTTACTTTTGCGAACCTATAGGAGTATATACATCGAATTCACTTTACTTTTAATGTTTAGTTAGAGATATATCTGATGCAAACATCTACGTATTTTATGAGTTAGTAATGTTTTGTACCATAGCATTTATAGAAGGAATCCTTTATTTAGATTATCCCCTTGCTTACTAACTTATATTTGTGTATGAAGTCATCGGTAATTTATTGTTTGTTGCTTGGTTATTTTAAGGATAAACAAATTATTGCCCATTATTACTTATATTATTTCCAGCTGAGTTTAACGTACCACTGCCCATGCTTCCAATTACTTATATGCCATTTTAATTTGTGCTTATTTAAAATTTATTTGCATGGGAGTAGTTTTAAGGAGACTAAGATTGAGGAGATCCCATTTTATTAGCTATAATTTCTTCGTCTTTGATTTTCTTTAAATTACTTGCCAATTTAGTTACTTAGGGACTTTGGAATTGTTGATTTTACATCATAATAACATTGTTAATATAGTTTGTTGGAGATTATACACTTGTGCCACCAGTATGCTTAGTTACATGATTTGGATTACTAGGATTTACCTAAGGGCTATTTTAATTTTGGTGAGTATTTTCTCTTTACCCTAATAAGTTTTTTGGAGATGATGGGTTGTATGCTGTAGATTCGCTGAGCTTTAAATTTCCAACAGTGTTAATAATTTAATGCTTCTACAATACTTCATCTTTCATTCCTTCTTCCTCCTTATGCTATTTATAAAATAAAATTATTTCGAATGAGAAAACCTAATATTATTTTTATTACATTAT
Organism: Tetrahymena thermophila SB210; assembly: GCF_000189635.1. Taxonomy (NCBI): domain Eukaryota; phylum Ciliophora; class Oligohymenophorea; order Hymenostomatida; family Tetrahymenidae; genus Tetrahymena; species Tetrahymena thermophila. The sequence continues at coordinate 828,870 of NW_002476335.1, read as the reverse complement.
TGCTTACTTAGTTATTAACAGCTCCTGAATTTAAATTCGGTGCTCCTATTGTCCCATTAGGCTTCTCGATCATTTATGATTCTAACTACGAGTAACCAATGTTAGGAATATTTTTAAGGCTAACAATTTCCTTCGTGTGTTATTATTCTTAATATTTTTGGCGCTTCTGCTCATTAGTGATCTTTTTTTATTATGAATTGTCTTCGAATTTGTTTATTTCAAATAAAGGTTTGTTATTTGTTTAGTTATTAGTTTAAGGTGTCATTTAAGATGATGGTTGTGTCGATTTGTTATTTTTTGTTACTTCTCCATTTTAAGATAAATTATTTTTATTATCTATTAAGTGAAGTGGAATGTTATATTATTATTATACTTATGGGCTAGCTACATCTTATTATTACTATTATTATTATTATTATGGTTTTTTATTTAGATTAGTTTTAAGTTCTCTCTAACTGTCATTGATTTTTTTAATCTATTCTGAATTAAAAGTGCCAGTAAGTTTTCCTGCATAATCTTAATATATTTTAGCTTATTGCTGATTCATATCTTTGCTTTCATTAAGGTTTTTATTTTCGCCATGCTAGTTTGGGAAGGCTGCACTTTCGGGTACATTATATTCTTTGTTTAAAATAAAATATTCTTTTTATGAATTAGCTTCATTAGCATCTAATAGATTTGGTTTCTATTAATTTATCAGTTAAATTTTTTCTTTTTGACCATGATTTGATTGTTATTTTTTCAAGCTAAAATTATCAGTAATTTAATTTTAAGGTGAATTTTTACTGCTTTCTACAATCTTATTTAGTATAATATTGTTTTAATTATTATTGTTATACGATAATTAATCATTTATTTATTAAACTGGCTGATTTCCTTGAGTGTTATCTTTATTTTAGTGAAAGAAATTTATTTAATTTGAAGAAATTTTATTATTTTCATCTTAAATTGTTTATTAGTTATTATTTTATGCTATAATTTTTTAGTTAAATTAATTTTATTACAGTTAAAGCTAACCACCACCATTATTTTAATTATTTATTCCTAACCCATTCTAAAACGGATACTTAACATTGCTTAAATTTGTTAATTATGCTTACAAAACCTATTTATAAAAATAAATAATATTTTGAGATATTTTTATAAAGTAAATAAGTTAAGGAAATATTAAATATGTAAATAATTAATTAATTAATTACTTGATTTGGTGTCATACCTTATGTTTAAATTTAAGGTAAATATTATTGTTGAGTAGGATTTTGAGGAGTTAATCCATTTATTGCAGAATTAATACGATTAGGCTGACCATACTAATTAGGCTGAATAGATGCTCCCAAATTAGGTTGCTAATTAAATTGAGGCATTTACAAGTTATAATTAGCCATTTAATTTATTGTATAATCTTGTTGATTTATAACTTGATTATTATTTTGATAATCGGTAGTGTTATTTAAATGGTTAGGGTTTTAAATATAGCTTGCTGGATTATTGAATCTATTTTTATTTTAATACAACAAGCCGTTTCCATTGCTTTACATAAAGAGTTATTATTAAAGTTACTGATGTCTATTTAAACTTTATGGCTGATAGTCAACTAAGCCATTATTTATTGTCATCAGATCTAAGTTGGTTTCATTTGGATATAAACTATTTAAATGCTACTACTGTGACTACAAATAGCCTGTATTAGTTTAATTGAGACCTATTTAATGTGGATCATTTCCTACATAATTATTATCATTCAAACCACGAAGCATATTGTTAGCTGTCTAATTTAAGAAGTATTATTAGTTCAGACCTGAATGATAAGACTGTGCTCTTTCTTTCATGCCATAATGAAAATCTGTATTATAAAACTACTAATTATTTAGACGCTTTCCCTTTAAATAGTTCTAATTAACCCTAAAATTGGGTGATTAATTCCTAAAAATAAATTTATTGGTTGGTTAATTTTTTGAATTATTTTTAATTGTCCTAAATTTCTTGCTACTAATAGGAGACGTTCTTTGAGATCTGCTTTAAGATGGTTTAATATATTCGGTTTTTACGAAGTTTAATCCCTATAATTCCAGACTGTCTTCAATATCTTCTTAGCTATCTACTATTGTAATGTTATTATTAGATTCTTAGATGTTTTAATTCACAGTTTTAGCAAATATTTATTTCAAAATATAGAGCTTATCTTCCATGCTTAATTAAATATAATTTTATTCATAAATTATAGCAACTTTTTTAATTCTGTCTTAATAAAATCTTAAATGAGCATTTTATTCATCAGATGAGCCATCATCCTTTTATTTTTCCATATTCTTTAAAATTTCTTACTATTCGCTTTTTGCTTACTTTAGTAATCGCTAAAAGCTTATAGTCATCATATGGTCTTTTCCTAAAATGGTGCTAGAGAGTCTATATCCGTTATTGTAAATCTTTTATTTATCAGAAAATGATTCCTCCCCTTGTGAATTACTCAAAATATAATCTTGATATTTATGATTTTTTATTTCATCTTAACTCCATCCTCTGTAAATGTATCCTTAAAGAAGAATGTGTAGATCGCTAACAAACTAGGTATCCTTTTTTAATTTATTTTCTCCTTCCTCCTTAATTCTCTTAAACAGCTTTAAGTATAATTTAAATTAATGTTTTTACAACATAAAATAAAGAAAACTTTTATATTTTTATAAAATAAGGAATTTAAATTAAATGAAATATTTAAACTTTGCTAAAAAAATAATTTTCTAATAATCAAATAAATTATTCATATGAATTAAATGTAAAAAGGAAAAATATTATGTAAGTACCTTGTTTTCAATTAAAATCAATGCCAATTCAGAGTGATAGTATACCTTTTCATATTTTTCTTCTTTAACATAAATGCTACATAAATTATTTAAAGTTATAGCTTCTACAATATCTAGCATATCTGTTCTTTTATCCCAGTAATTGCTCGCTATTTTCTCTAAAATTATCTTCAAATACTTTTTTGAAAGAGTAACTTTTCCGATTCTATAAAATTTATAACAATAGTACATTAAAATAAAGCCATTTAACTTTAAAACTGATAGAATTCTTAAATATAAATAAAAGTTAATCTAAAAATAAATATGTACTTGCTACATAGTATAGCAATATTATTTAACGTTATATACTACTATAAATCTGATTCTAACCCATTTTTAACTGAAGTACTTATTCTCAAAGCCAAATCTAAAATTAGCATACCTGAATTATAATCTATATCAATTAAAAATGGATTTTATTTTTTTTGAAATTAAATTTAGAAAAACAATTATTAGTCATTAAAAACATATCTATAATAAGAATAAAATTCAGCAATTATAATAAATGAATTGGTAGAACTTTTAAATAAATATTTTTAACCTTTGGCTTCAACAAGTTTGGAAGCTGTCTTATTTAACAACTTTAGCACATCAATACTTTTTTCGACTATAAATTTAGGGAACTATTTCTTTTAGATTAATTTTTCAGCTAGTTTCACTAAATTAACCTTCAAATACTTATCAATACCCTATAAAACAAAATATTTTATTAACACCTTTAATTAAATACATTTAGTATTCATAAATTTGAACTTTTAATTTTGATTATTCCTAATAAATTCAAAAGTAGAAATGAAATAATATTATGTAAACTGCTACATTTTTTTCACTATAGATTAAAAGCTTTTAGGTCAAGGCAGATATTGTAATGGCTTATTACTACAATTTTTTTCTTTCTTCCTAATTGAATTAATCTGTCAGATAAAGCTCAGAGCTGTTTAATGATTATTCATCTCTCCTAAAGGGACTTTTTGAACCTTAATTTCTAATTTGACTCATAAAATTTAATGCTTAAAATTGATTTGTAATACTTATCAATGAATTTTAATTCAAGCAGTTTTCTATTTTTAATTATTTTGTAATACTAAAATTTGATAAAGATGATTTATAATAATTTTTTAATATGTTAAGTTATTTACAATTACATGCATGATAATCTTTATTAATATGTCTTTTATGTATTTATCTTAGTAATTAATTATCTATAAATTAATCATTTTATATAAATTTAAGAAACAAACTATAATCTACAAATTATTATGTCTTTAATTTAACAGTCTGTAGAAATCAACATCATTTTAAAAATAAATTTCTTAGGTAATCCATGAAATCTATTAAATATTTTAATTTCTTAAAATAGAATAACTATAATTAATTTTTTTAAATTTATTTTAATTAATTGTTAATTAAACTAATTTAAAATAAGATATTTTGTTTTCCAATAAATATTTTTGATTATTTATGAATTTTAATTCTTATTTTGTATTAATAAATTTATTCTTGAAAATAGTTTACTTTTTTGTTTGGTTAAATTAAATATTCATTATTAAGAGACTTTTAAATAGTATAAAAACAATTTTAAGAAAAATTCCATAACAAAAGAAAATATTCTCAAAATTTTCAACAATATTTGTGCTTATAATTAAATTATTAATATTTTTTTAAAGATTCAAAAATAGACAAATTTTTTAAAACTACGTAGTAAATCTTTTTATTTATTTATAAATTAAATACCATTAATTTTTAAAATAAAAAAAACACAAAATTTAAATGGAGAAAATAAAATCAAAGCAGGAATCAGATATAAAGTTAAATTGAAAAACTTGTAAAGCATCATTACTTGTTTTCTAAACAAAAAATATAGAGACTTTAGATTTTAATTAAAAAATAAAGATAAATATTTATTTACTAGCCTATAATTGTTATCTTACATATAAATAAATCTTATAACAAAGAAATTTGTATTGCCTAACGCTTAATAAAGAAGTTTTACTAACCTAAAATTTATTAAAATTTTTGTGGATGAAAATTCTATATAATGTTGTAACAAATACTTATATCTATAAATTAAATGTGAATTTGAAGTATCTTTCCTAATTTATTGTATTACTTTAAAACTAAATTATATTTAATAACCATAAAAATAGATTAACATTACTAGATAAATAAATCAAATCATCTTTTTAATTTTTGGTAAAAATTAAAAATTAAAAAAACCTAAAACTTTTAAATTAATTAGTCGAGGAGATTTTGAAAAAAAAAACTTGTAATTCTGATAAGGATCAATAGTTTTCATTCACAACTACTTTACATTTTTTTACATTTATAAACTAAAAACTTTAGCTTCACTAAATAAAATCATAGTAAGTATTTTGTTTCATGAAATTTTATTTATATTTTATCTTATTTAATATCAACTTTTAGGACTAAAATATGGCTTAGCAAAATGGTGAATAAAGTTTAAGATAAGCTATAAGAAATAGTTTAAGTGGCAACATTAATCTATAAAATAAAGAAGTGTTAGTCAATAATGAAGAAGATAGCTTAAAATAAAACAACTAAATTGGAAAACTCTCAACAGTTATTTTAAGAGGCAATCCCGATGAGTAGCTAGTGTCAGCGTAAATAAATTAGAAAAAAAAGGAATCTATAAATCCTTATAATGGAGCATTCTCTGATATAGCAGATTAAGAAGATAAACACTTAAAGCTTATTAAGTATCTGAAAGAACAAAAAAGAACTAAAAAAGCAGCTGAATTTTTAATTGAGCAGTTTAGTTAGTTTAGATTCTTTAAGTAGATTATGAGATAACTCTCTGAAGATCTATTAAAGCAGATTATATTTGAATTAAAGTTGGAAACATATAAAAAATAATAAATCATTTTCTAATATAACGACGTAGGACGTCATATGTATTTCGTTTTATCAGGGAGAGTATCAATTTTAATACCTTCTAAACCAAATAATTCTGAATTAAATACTCCTAATACTAAGAGAGGATCCTTTTTTTTCCCTGCTGAAAATACTACTAGTAGTAATAGCAACAACAACAACAATTTAAATAGCAATAATACAATAAGTAACTCAAACTCCTAATAAATGTAGTAATAACTTCAGCAATCATAAAGCACTTTTGGAAATAATTCTGTATAACCCAGTCCTAGGTTTGTAAATTAATAATCAAATTAAGGAACTCCTTAATCTATTTCTAATGTATAAAATGCTCCTTCTTAATTCAGCAATCAAACTGTATCTTCATTCAAAGACTATTTATTAAAAATGGTAGGCTTAAATTAGTTAGAAAATCTTAGTGAAGAGTAAGAATTTGAATATTTTAGGCAATATAAATTACACAATTTTAAATAAGTTAACACTATCTAACCTGGAAACTCGTTTGGTGAAGTCGCTCTTGAATAAAGAATCCCTAGAACAGCATCTGCTGTAACAATAACACCTTGCTAGCTGGCAACTTTATCATATGATAGCTTTCGCAAGCTTTTAAGTAAAATTTATGAAAGGATTTAAAATGAATAGAGAAGCTTTCTAAAGGAAATTCCTCCATTTAACAACTGGCCCAATGCTGGTATAATGGTTATTTACAATAATAGCGAAGATATTGAATACTAAATAAATAATGTAATTTACAAAGAAGGCGAGAGATGCTAATATGTTTATTTTATCAAAGAAGGAGAAATTGAAATTAGTAAGGTAAATTCTATAAATTTTACAATAATTTGCTTATTCATTTAAATCAATTTGCCTTACAAAAATATTAATTTATTGGAAAAATCTACCTTCTGTAATATCTTTTAAGCAATAAAAATAAATTAATAAAAGAATCTGTGGTTAATCTAGCTTATAGAATTTTACACAACAAATAAAAAATAAAATCCATAAAATTTCAAAATTTAATCGACAAAAAAATTTTTTATTTTATTTTTAACCTAAAATATTAAATAAGGTATTTAAGATTGACAAATGTGATACGAATACTTTGTAAAAGAAGAATATTGTTACGAAAAGGTAAGTAATTCAGAGAGTGGCTTAGGGTAGAATGTTTGGGGAATATGAGGGAATATTGCATCTTCTTGATCCAAAGAAAAAAAATCATATTCTTTTCAACAGCAAATCTAATGATGCACTTCCCTTTAGAGAAACACAAGCTGTTTGCTAAACGAAAGTAAAGCTGATGAGAATAGATTCACGTTTATTTTTTTTGAATTTTTGGGCATTCAACAACCCATAAGACTAAGAATTCTTTTCAGTACAAAGAAAAAATATGTTGGAGAAAATAAATAAAATCGAAAGCATGATTGATAATTATTAAAATACTAACATTCAAAACTAAGAAATCAATTAAATCAGTGAACTACTATAGACAAATAGTATTTTTTAATAAAGTAGCGATATTAAGAAATTGATGAAAGGATCTATTTCAACTCCAAAGCAAAAATATTCTATAAGTACAAGCAATCCTATTAATTTGTTTACACCTTAAATTAATAGAAAAAGTGAATTAAATCTTTAAAATAGTTCAAAAAACAAATCTAATGATACCGCTTCTTCAGATTTAACTACTTTAATAGGATCACCAATAAATAGCTCTTATGCAAAAAGAAGCTCTTCTATCAACCTGAATATTAATATTTCTTCTTTAAGTCCCTCTGGAGGAGCGTATGGGTATTTATCACCTTCTCATAATCTTTAAGCAAATCCTCTTTTGTTGCAAGCTGCGCAATAAAATCAACTCCTTAAACAACCATCTATATTTTAAAGGCTTAGCAAAATATAAAACTCTTTATTCGAAGCTTCTTCTCCTATATCTGGTAGAGGAAGCGAACCGTTTACAAATTAAGATTCGTTTAGTTAAAAGTATTCATAAAACTTAGATACGGTTTCTCCAAGAAAAAGTTGTGTTCATTTACAGGTATCTCAAAGAAGTTAAAAAAGACATAAAACATTAACAATTTAAAACTAAATTCCAAATTCCCCTAGCCTCTAATCATCTCCAACACAGAATTTATAGAGCAGTTAAATTTAGACTCATGCTCTATCTCCAAATATCTATCCGAGTAAATAAAATCCATAATCTCCTGCTTAAATTTAATAGATAAATAATGATACCTCAGAAATTAACAGTTAACTTTAGACACCAGCACTATCAAGTACACACACACTATAAAACTAAGTTTAAGAGAATAATTCTAGTCTTTAAATGTAAAGTAGCACAACTAAATAACTATAGCAAACTCCTGTAAGAAGTTCTTTAACCTTAAATTTACCTAATTCAACAAATAATAATAATAATCATTCACATAGATAGAATATATTTGATAGTTTAAAGCCTCATACTGCTAGAGGTAGCTCTGAGTAATCTCATCTAAACAGTAATAAAAAAGAATCAAATGTTTTACTGCTTGATTAGCCTTTAAAAATATTTTAATTAAAAGATTCAAGAAAGTTGAAAGTACTCAAAAAGGATATTGAAGATAAATTTTAATAGTGGAGAGATTAAGATAATGGTAAAAAAATAATAAGGAAAAAAAAGAGTTTAAGCATTAAAATGAATAATTAAGCTACTTCAATTATTAATTAAATCTAACATTAATCATCGCTCAAAAATTTATAATTAGACTTTAATTCTTTGAAGTCATTTTTTGATTCTTAAAATAAACCTCATTCTATATAAACTGAGAGAAATGAGCAGAAAAAAATAAATGAGATAACAGAGGAATATCCTGAATAGAATTAGACTTACCAACAAAAACTTAATTAAAATTATGATTAAAAATCTTCAATATTTAAACAGCTTTAACCCAAATCATAAAATGCTTCAGAGTTTATTCATATATTGAGAAAAAGCAAAAGAAATCCCTCAGCTATTTTCAGCAGCCATCAAAAGTAAACTCAAGATTAAAATAACTCTCATAATTAAGAGCAGAATTTATAAAATAAAAGTATGAATAACTATTCTCCTCAATAAACATAAAATGAATTAACTTAAACTGCAGCAATTTAGCATTTCTTACATAATCTACATATGGAGGCTCAGACTCCTTTAAAAATAACCTCAAATAGTCAAGAAAGGCCTGTAATTATGAATGAAGTTATTTAATAAAATAGAAGTGACTCTAACTAGAATTAAAAACTGAAAATTCGCCCTCTTTTATCTCCTTAAACGAGATAGTATAGTGAAAATAAACTTAGTAAAACAGGTTAAAGATTTTACAAATTTTAGTTAGATTTGAAATAATAACAGGAATAAAGCTAAAAAAGATAAATCTAATCTTAGAAATCAAATAGAAAATCTGATGTATATTCACCAATGCATTTAGAATAGTAAGAACTAATAAGCAATCTAATAAGTGAAGCTACTCTTCATTAAAATTAAGTGTAAGAGTAATTAAACCAAAACAAAATAAATAAAATGATAAATTACAGCAAAACTTTTAATTAAGTTAATTAAAATAGTTATAGATTCGCTAGTAGCCTAACTAATTTAATACCAAGTAATTTAACCACAAATAATGGGTAAACATCGATAATGGAGTTTACTTAAAATCACACAGAATTAACTTAACCAACTTAAGCTAATCTTTAAAGTATAAGCCAAAAATAAATTAATTAATAGTAAAGTCTTTAGTATTTAGATTAGTCTCCTATAAAATTGAATAGTAATAGCTTATTTAACATCAACTAACTAGTGAGAAGTCCTTCATAACCTATCTTAGCTATAAATATTTAATCTGAAATTTTTAATTAAATGAACAATCAAAAAGATGAAAAAAATTAATAATCAAATAGATAATTTCTTGTTTCCCCGCTTTAAGGAATCACAAGATAATTGAATGCTAAAAAGTATTCTCCATTTAAATCGATAAATTCTTTGGAACAAGCATCAAAGCTTCCACCTACTATCAAAAACTAAAACCATCCTAATCAACATAAAAATAAGAGGATTATTTTCAAAAGTGTAGATTTAACAACTAGAGATGAAAAAATCCACTCAAATTAAATTAAAAATAATCAAATTATTTAACCAAATTTAATTAATTGCCAATAAATTTAACAATAAAAATTTAATTGATTTAATAATTAAAAATAAAATTTTATGATTGAATAAATTATTTAATAAATAAAAATAAACAATTTAAAATTATTAGTAGAAAGATGTAAAAAATAAGATAAACAACTAAATTAATTTTTACTCTTTTAACTTAAATAATAATCTAAAGAATTAATTAAATCCAATATAAAAAATTCATTACTAATTTAAAATTAAAATATATTAAAAAACTTGGAAATTCCTAAAAATTACTAATTTTATTTGAAACTTTGTGCTTTTAAAAAAAACTAAGAAATATTTATTTCTTTTATGTTCTAAATTTTTTATTTATGTAACTTTTTAAAAAATATACTTGATAAACAAACATTCTTACAATAGATTTTTATAATTGTGTTTTAATTATTTAACATTTTTCAATACTAAATTTATATTTAATTTTTAAAGAGAAACTAGAAATATTATTAATGAAAATGAAAGTAAAGTATTTCAAGCAAGAAAAATAATCAACAATTAATATTAATAATTTATAACTTTAAGTTTAATAATTTAAATTATACATACATATAAATTTTATAAATCTGAATTGAATAAATTCTGAGAATTAGCTTCTACATAATTATTGTTACTATTATTCACTACATTTTATCTTAGCTAAATCCTTGGTGATTTATAACTGGTATAACACGTACACCAGAATTTTAAAAGTTATCTGGCTAATTTTATGATAGCAACTAGCTTCCTCTAGCAAAGGCTTGATTTGGAATATTTTAATCATTGTTTAGATTGTTTGCGTATTGATTTATTTTACCAAATGAATAGTTACCACTCATGATATTTTAGGGTATTATACCAATATTTGATGGGCTTTATGGCTGAAGCTATGGTGAAGCATATTATTATTGTTAAATTTAGTTAGGTTATTATTACAAATTATTTTTTTTATATGAGAAATTCTGCTATGGTTATTATTACTGTTGTTGTTACTAATATGAAAATGGTGGAAGTGAATATTATGCAAATTAAGCATTTTGCATTTATTATTATTATTCATTTATAAATTTAGTAGGAGTGTTAAAATCTTAAGGGTTTGGAGTCTGTTTTATATTTACCATATCATTTTATATTTGCATTGCTCTATTTTTAAGAAAATTTCTAAACTATGTTGATTTCATAATAGCATCTTAGATAGCCTATTCCTCTTATGGGTTATTTTATTGTTAAAACATAGGTGGTGATAGTTACTGCTAAGGGACATTGTTATTTAAAACATTACTTTCTGCTAATAATTTAGTAGGAATTTTACCCTTTTCAGCGCTTTCGTTTATTAATGGTTTTTTTGAAGGTATTGTATTCCTAATATTTGGGCTTAAAGAACCTCTGTTAACACTTTATATGCCATTTCCATTTTTATATCTCATGCTGTAAGCGTTTATGCCATTTAATCTTGGTGATTTGGCTATGTTACTTGTAATAGGTTAAATTTATTTAGGAGGAGGAGAAGTAGACTGGGCTTTAGGGCTTTTATTTATTTACCTTATCATCCTCACATTGGTAATTGAATCTTTTTTTAAACTAATTTCAGAAAGAGGCTTGGAGCTTAAATCTGAGTTGTAGCCATTTATTGGAGGAAGTTTTGGAGAATTTTCTTCTCTCTCAGGTGATTTTTTTCTTATAATAGCTTATTTAGTTATTCTGTATTATTTATCAAGTATTTCATTTGTTTCGTGCTCATCATCTGCATCAATTAAATCATTAGGATTAAAATTATCATCTGTATTTTTTTTATTTTTGTTTTACTCTTCACTTTTATTAATTTGGTTATTTTTTGGATCAGCTCCTCTTTTCACCACTACTTCTCTTTTATTTACTTTTTAGGGTGATAAATTTTATTCTGTTTTAGGAGCTTTTTTGTTTCCTAGGTTGTTAATTTGTTAATAAGAAAGCTTTTCTAAATCAGACCAATTTAATTTGTTCGATTCAGTGCTGTTTTAGCTTTCATTTTTAGGTGATAAAGATCTGTTTTGACTATTTATGCTTTTGGTACTTGAAGAATTATCAATAGTATACTTTTTAATTTTATTGTTATCTTTTGTATTTAATTAAATTTTCAACTTCAGCATTTTTGCAATCGCAATAATTTAAGTTTTTTAATCCACAAATACGCAATTTTCTTTTATTTCTACTATTTTGAGTAAGGAATTTAAAAATTAATTATAATTCATTTGTTTTCCTGTGCAATTTCTATTAAATATTTCAATAATTTGTGCACCCTAGACTTTTTCATTTTGGATACCAAATTCCTTCACAAATTTAAAATAATTATTAATGTTCATAAAATTTTAAGATTGCTAAATCTCATCAAATGTATATTTCTTACTTTATGCAGAAAACATTGTTGAGTAGTCCTTAAAAACAGAAGTTATCTACTATTATATAAGCTATATATCGCTATCACTTAAAATAGTTTAAACTTTCTCATTCTACTAATCTTCCAATGATTTTTTTTCAAATTTTTTATATTGCGATTTCAAAAACTGGAGAGTTTGATTAATAATATTTTATTATTATGTATCGATTTACATGCTTTCATTTTAGATAGTCTCCAATTTTTTTATGTTCCCTTCTAGAAGGCTTTTTAACCTTGCTTATGCAAAAGCTGGCTACTGTGGTTTTTACATTTCCCTTCAAAATTTATTTTAATTTATTTTCTTTTAAATTTCTAATAAAAAGTACTTTGATTAATTTTCACTTGGGTTGGCGCTCTGCTATTTTTAAGTGTTTTAAGATTTGTTTATAGATTCATTCTATTGTTCCTGTTGGCTTGAGTAATCATATTTAACTTATATTTAATCATCAACTCTAATCCAAAACTCAAAAAAATCCATCATATCTTCGATACCTAATTCAAAGTTTTTTTCATCAACCATTGTTTTTTCATCAAATTTCCTTACAGTCTTTAAGAACTCTTTAAGTAATGTCTAAAAAAAAAGATTGATATAATTTTTAAAGTTATTGAAATTTTAAATACTGATAATATTAGAGAAATATTTTTATTCTTCATGATGTTTTGCTTGTTTTGCTCTGATTCTATGATAACAAAGTTATCGCTTTCAAATATTTTATTAATAAACTATTGGAAATCCTAAAATTTAATCACACTTTCATTTTAAGATTCTTTATAGATACCTTGTTTCTAAATTTATTTAAGTATTTTATCAGCATTCCTTTAAAAGAAAAGTTAAAATTTTTCTTTATTCTCCGCATACTTCAAATTTTCTGGGCTAATTGTTGGCTGATGATTAAGTATTAAATCAATTTTAAAAGACTTGTCACTAATCATCATCTTTTTAGTAGATAGTCGGTCATCAATCAAAGAATTAATATTTGTGTCTTCTTCATACTCACCTCTTAACTCCTCGTCTTAAATAGTTTAATTATCTATACAAATAAGTTTTATTTAAAAATTAAGTAATTATTATTAATTAAATTACCAAAATTCATGTTGTTTGTTATTACTGAGTGTTCTTAAGCACTTCTCTGATCTATATCCGAATGATCTACTTTCAAAAAACTATTTGTTGAATTTTTATTAGCCTATTCTACCTAGAGATTGTTGTGATTTCCTTAATCAACAACCTTTTTACTTTTGTCATTTTTTTCTTAATTTTTTTATTGTATTGGAGCTTTTTGTTCTTTTTTAGTGTTCAAATTTTAATTCTTTTGATCAGGTTTATGAATTCCTTCCTTGGTTTCCTCTTCTATCTATTTAAAATGATCTTTATTTTATTTCATGTATTCTTCATAGGTCAAGTTGATTTTCTGAGGTATTATTTCAGTAGTAGATTAACTAATGTCTTATTTACTATTTACTGAAACAAAACTTTATTTCGTACTCTTTTCTATATGATCAACTTTTAAGGTTTCTTTATTCTCAATATGAGTCTCTTTGCTATTTATGTGCTTTTTATTTTAATTTTTACTAACATAATCATGATAAGAATTCTGCGATTACTAAACAATTATTGGGTCACCTTTTTCATTAAACTCAATATGATTCCAGCTAGTAGGATTTCCATCAATTTCAGATTTCTTTTGCTTTTTAGCTTAATCAGTTTATTTTTAGCTAGTAGAATTAACTTTTGCTTATTATTTTTTTTAAGAGTTGTTTAATTAACTTGTGTAATGGTTGACTTCCTACTATACTACTATCGGCTCTCCTTACTCATCATATTCTATGTGATTCCAGCTTTAAGGATTTCCATGTATTTCAGACTTTTTATGTTGTTTCTAGTGCAAATCATTTTAATGAACAGAATTCCTTTCTTAACTACTATTTCTACTAGATTATGCTAGCGATTTATGGTTTTCATATATTTCTTAATTTTCTAAGTTCTAGTGTTATTAATTTTAATCATGATTTTGATTTTGATAGTTATTGTCATCATCCTAATCGCCATTGACCGTTTATTACTTTCTGCCTGATTGTCTGGAATTTTTGAAAGAAAAGTTGTTTTTTTATGAATTATTGAAATCTTTATGGTCATTATCTCCATTTTAATATTAATTGTCAAAATTATTCTAGCTTTAAAGCTCAGAAGCATGAATAATATGATTATTATTTTCATGTTAGGATAAATTATAAGATTAATTTTAATTCCCAAGCTCGTCATCATACCTGTAATTATGATCTGAATTATCATTGTCTTAGTAGTATTATTAGCTTTCAGTCATTTCTTGTTGATCAAGGATTTAATTATCATTCTAATTTAACTTACTTTCATCTAAATAATTTGATTGCTTAATACTTTGATGCTAATCTAGCTATTCTTCGGTTTTTTGGCCATCACCTCCCCCTATTTTTCCCTTACGGTTTGCTGATAACTGAGAATTGTTTTAGGATTTAGCATTTTATTAATTTTTGGGCTGGAATTTCCCTGAGCCTTATTTCATTTCTAGTAATTGTTGTTTTTTACAAGCTATTTATTTAATATATAAAAATTTGATAACAACTTTCTATTTCTTAATTTTTATTTGCAGTATGTGAATAGAAGTTGTAGCTAGTTGACTAGAATTCTAATTTAACAAATTTAAAGCTCTACTTTGATAAAGTAGTTTTACTGAATTAAAATACTAATATAATAAAACGCAATATATTATAAACCAAATAGTAATTATGCATGTACATAAACAATAATTTAGATAGGTGTATTTTATAATTTAAGCAATTTTTTTATATTAAAACTTTGTTTAAATAAATTTAATTAATCATTAATTGTTGATTGATGATATACTAATCATTTCATCATCCATTTATTTTTAATAGACTCAAATCATTTATTGATGCTTTTCAGAGTATTTTTCTAAAATTCCTACATTTTTAAAGTTGAATTTATTAATTTTGTTATTAATTAATTAATTAATTTCATTTATATATTTTTATGATATTTGTTTTTAATTTACTTATTTTTAATGTTAAAATCTTTTAGTGTAATTAAAACAAATTAAAAGAATGTATAAAAAGAGAAATAATTACTTTTCAAGTAAGAGCTACTTACAACAGAACTAGACCTTTTAGGAGAATTTCCACTTGATTTAAAAATATTTTAGTTTTGTTAGTAGGGAAATAAATTTTTTTAGGAGTTTTTTGTAGAGGTTTGATTTGTATTGGCTTAAGTAAAATAATTTGATTATCTCCTTCTTAGTATACTATTGCTATCAGATTTTTCGAAGCTTGAATTTAAAGATTTATTATTTTTAGGTGATTTAGAAGAATTTAATCCATTAAAGTCATGAACATGATTTTTTTATTCATATTCTTTTTTTATTTAAGGATATTATTCTCCAACTTAAATTATATTGTGATAATACGAAAACTGAAGCATCTTATTTTATTACAACGTTAAAATTTTACTACTTGAAAGCTTCTTGACAAGTTGTTTTTCTGCTTATTTTAATTTATTTAGCTCTTTTTATTTCTCATTGACTAAGTATTTATGTATAGTGAGTTTTTATTCATATGATTTTTTATAATCCATCTATTTTTATTCTTTAAATCTTTCTATTGCTTCATGACTTTTGTTTAATTATTCTTTTACTTTTTATACTCTTTCTCTTTATATAAAGCTGAGTTATTCTAATTCTTTTTATCTTTATTCCTCATTAGCTTTAGTCATTTAACGAACATAAGCTCCATCTTAAACCATTTTTTCTTTCAACTTTTATTTTGAATCATATAAACTTTTGGCAAGTTGTTCTCTTATTTATTTTGCATTCTCATTTCTTATACTGATTTGCATCTTTGACACATCCTCAATATCTTATTTCTAATTTACATAATAATATACTATTATTTTATAAAATATTTATTTATACTAAAATTTCCATAAGTAATAATCTTGGAATGTTTAGTATTTCATTGAATTGATAATTTTAAAAATTTTAGATATTTATATTACACCACCAATCCAATACCACTCTTGAGAAATTTTACAATATGTTTAGAAATATAAAGTAAATAATATACAATTAATTCTTCTTCAAAAATACGTCTTTTTGTAGAATATATTCCAAAAGCAGTAGTTTTTGATTCTTATCTTACTCTTCTTAAATTATCTTCATGCTGCTTCAAAATATTAATTCTCTTCTTTATACTAATTTATTGATCTTCGCTTTTGTGCAATTTACTTCTTTCTTAACGAAGTAACTCAATATAATTACTTCTTTTTGTAAGTAAGGAGTCCGTATTTTTTGAAATACTTTAATCAACATTAGATTCAATAATAGATTTATTTTCGCATTCATTTGTTGATAGATTATTGTGCTCTTCTTAGGATTATAGAGAGATATCTAAAAAATTTTATGTAGCTCTATTATTTTACTTTTATATTTGGGCATCCATTAAACTATTGTACTATTATGAATCTATTTCACTGGGATTTTTTTAATCAGTCCTTTATTAGATCATAAATTAGTTTTCATAAAGCTACTTATTTTTAATTTTTCCTGTTGATTTACATCTATATTTCCTATATCCATATACTTTTTTTAAATGCTATAAGAAAATGTCTTATTTTGAAAGCTATTCATCAATCTATGATAATTCTTCTTCATTGTATTTTAATGACTAGTTTTATTCTTACATCTATCGATTATAGCTCCTTATTTTCTGGATATTTTAATTGAATGAATAAAATTAATAAATAATTTTTAGAATTTTAGATTGATTTATGTAAGTAGTTATTTTAATAATCTCACCATTCAATTAATTATAATAAATATAAGTATTTACAACACCATGAGAAAGAAATTAGCTCGTAAATTAAAATTAGCTTTATTTTATTCCAAAAAAATGAATATTTACTAATTAGTTTTTCATTTTAACTTACACTTAAAATAAAAAATTAAACAAATAAAAATTTTCTCACAACCAAAATTTTATTTTCTAAAAAGTATTTTTTTTGTTTAGAAAAATTACCTTAAATGAAAAAAAAAATGTTTTCAAAATGATTTGAAAAAAAATGTTGAAATAATAAATACAAATTGAAAGAATAATTAATCTAAAATTAATTTTGATATCTTACAAAAATAAATCTAAATATGACATAATATAAGACTAAATGTTTTGAATTAGAATAATCGAATGGATATTTTGGAGTTGTTAATCAATTAACACACTAATAATGAAATAATAAATTTAAATAAATCATAATCTAGCTAAGATTGGATACTCAGAAAGTAAAGTGCGTTTAGCAAGATCACTAACTGATCCGCTTTAAGAGAATCCTTTCTTTAAGAATTTCTATATGTGAGTTTCAAGTTCGTTGAGCTTTTCTTCGTTTACTAAGAGAAGAATGTTCTCCTCTGCGCCAGATTTATCAGCATCAGTATATGTACGAATTAATTTGAAATGTTTGTATTTTTAAATAGCATTTTTAATTGTGTCAAGAGAACAGCTTTCATGATGTTAGATAATTCTTTCATCGTGCATATTTTCAGTAAACCATTAAGCTTGTTATAAGAACTTCTTTAATGGCATAAATTTAGTCTTGCTTTGAGATAATGTGTAGAAATTCAAAAGGACTGACCAATAGCTCTCAACAAGAGGATAAATGAGGGAGTTATAGAAAGAAACTTGGTTTTCATCAACAATGCAAATCTTACCACTTTCGTTAACCTTTAAAACCTTTAATTCAATCATCTTTGCTAATAAAGTTTTTGAGAATTGTTCAAGTGTTTTAGGGACGTTTGGTAAAACGTATTCACGCTCGAAAAGTTCTATAAGGAAGGATGATTCTTCCCATATTCTTTCAAGTGAAACTCCTTCCTTGAAAGCAACGTTAGGTCCAAAAGCAGTAAGTGCAACACAGACAATAGCTTCTAATATAAAAAGATGAACTATTTAATTACGGTAATATGAAAGCATTAAGACGTTTTTATATTCGGTATCTGAAGTAACTTCCAGTTCAAAAACATTCTTCTTTGTCTTAAGCAAAATACCTTCAAGCAAATTCATAGATGATCTGGTAGCAATCATAGATCCTGATACATCTGGGGTAAAGGCAAGGATACCACCTCTTTCAACTATTCTTTAGCTAACCCAGTGTACCTTATTTATAAGTTTATCTTCAGTAATACCCTTTCTTGATTAGAGCATAATAGCTGAAACAATACCTGTAGGCATGCAGACGAGAGCATCAGTTAATTTATATTCAATTTTATAAGAAAGGTCTTCAATAATACTTTTTCTTTAAACACGATTAGTTAAATCAGCTGTAGGATAATTTGTGGCTAAATATTATTTAATGCTCATTGGTTCACAAATATTTACATGAATTCTTCCAAAATTCATGCTAAGGGTCTTAATAGCTTTAATTAAACGAGGAAGGGATTCTTTGACCTTTTCCTCACCTAATAATTCATAAGGGAAAGTATCTCCTTCAAGGACCTTATCATAATTCAAAGTAATTGGAACAATTTTAGCATCTGGAATTTTAGAGTCGAAGACAGCATCAGCTACTATACCCATTATTCCAAACTTGGGATGGAGCATTTTACCACTTCTAGATCTTGTTCCTAAATTTAAAAAATTTTAAATTAAAATTTGAAATATTATTAATAATAATAATTGAAACCTTCAACAAAGAATTCAAGCATACAGTCATCCATCAATAATCTTTATACGTATTCGTAGAAAATAGCTTTGTACAAAGGATTTTCTTTTTGATTACGTTTTGTGAAGAAAGCACCACAGGCTCTGAGGATATGATGAACAACAGTAACATTCAAGAAATCTTCTGCAGCAGCAATATGAGGACATTGCATTTTATATGCAAAGAAAATATAAGAAACGAGGAGGAAATCAATATAGGATCTATGGGTAGGAATCATAATAAGAGGTCCATCTTTTTTAACATTATGATTAGCAAGAGCCTTAAGATTGACATCGTCAATAACTACTTTTTCATAGATTTATTTAAAGACTTTGTGTAAAAACCATGCCATCATTCTCAAAGTAGACATTTTATAGTTTGAAATCATTTCTTTAATGATAGCATGAGCTTCTTTGTTTACGTTTTCAACTAATCCTTAAGAAAAACCTTGCTTTTTAGTTTATTATTCGATGACTAAAGAGATAGCATCTTGAACTGCTGAAGAATTAAATAAAAGTGATTTATACTCTTCATAAGAACGGGGCTTAAATGGTTTTCCAGAGCTAAGTGCCCAATTGATATCAGAGAAGTAAGGATATTTTGCCTAATTGTTAATTTTTAAAATATCATTTTTGTCTGAAACAGGAGGTTCAACTTTTTCATTGAGGACATATCTATGCATACCCCAGTTAAACATTAAAATGTAGTTATCCCAATTAATACCAGATACATCCAAATAGAAAGCATTCTTTTCTTATTCATCCAACTAATCAATCATTTTTTCGATTTTTCTGCTATCGAAAATCCACTCATTTGAAGCGAAATGGCTAAAAGTAGCGCTTACTGATTCAGCTTTGTAAATAATCTAATTTTTATTTAATTATATAAATTAATTAACTTTTTTTAGTAGCTAATTTTTAATAAATTAATCAAAGTATAAAGTATGAGTACTAGAGATGTAAGTAAGTAAATAAGTAAATTAAAAAGAAATAAATAAAAAGCGCTATTTTTTTTATTTATTTTTTACTTTTTCAAATTGATAATAAATATTTAAAAAATATCTATTTAGAAACTAAATTTAAAAAAATAAATATTTTTTAATTTATTTGCACTTTGTAAAATTATCAAAATTTAATCTAATTACCTTCAAGTAGCGGTTAGCATTCTTCTTCATGTTTTCGCTGCCAACGAAATTAGATAATTTAAGATAAGCTAGAGCTGGGATACGACGCATAATTTGCTTAAATCTGAGATGTCTTTCATCTTTAATAAGTTAAGCTTCGCAACTACCCAAGCGTTTCTCAGGAGGATTAGCTCTCCAATATTAGACGGTATTTCTTTCTGAAACTTCCCAAAGCATTGGATTTCTACTTGAAGTAGATGCATTAAATACTGATAAATCTCTAAGATTAGCGCATAAGGCACCAGTAACTATAATTTAATCAGAAACAACATCAACAGGAACAACATCACCAATAGCATTACGATTAGCATGGATATACTTAAGCATACCAATACCAGAAAGTAAGAAGACAGCAGAGGCAGCAGTTACACCTTCGACCCATCCGACACAAGGTTCGCTTACAGCTGCTCCGATAATAGAAGGACGCACTATAGTTATGGTCATGTTTGGAGGACGTTCAGCCTTGATAATACGCTCGACTGCACTTTTTGTGAAAACGTAAGTATTAGGGTAATTGCCTAAAATTGTTTTGGTCTAACGTTCTAATTCAGCAGGAGGCATTTTCATCAAATCATCCATCAATTAACGTGCATTTTATTCAGTATTATAAATATCTTCTTCAATCCAGCCACGTTTATCACTATTGACATAACAAGTAGAAACGTGGACGAAATTTTCAAGTTAAAGGCATTGTTTTGATAATTCCATCATTCTTAGAGAACCTCTTACATTTATATTAATTGCTTCCTCTAATTTAGCATTAAAATCAACAGATGCAGCGCAATTAATAACAATATTTGCTTCTTATGTGATAGTTTGATAATCTTGCTTTGATAATCCTAATCCTTCCTTCAATAAATCACCTATTTGAATAGTAAATTTAGTTAAAAGCGAATTGGTAATATGGTATAAAATTTTAATGCTTTAACAATTGAATCCAAGCTTTATTTCTTTTAAATTGTAAAAATTATATTATTACTATATTTTTAAATATTAAATAATATTTTAATATCCGACATAGTAAATGTTATCTTATATACTTAGAAGCTTTAGTTTCATTAAAATGTTAGTTTCAAAGAGCTTTTGGAAGAAAATAACTTAAATTTCAATAAGTGTTGATTATAAAAATGGTGATAATCAAAGCCTTTGCAATAAAAAAGATGTTTTAATTATTTACCTTCAATAGGAACAACTTTGCTGAAAAGATAGTTGAAAAAATTATCTCCCTTTTCTTATCTCAATCTTTCGAATATTTCAGAATCATGGATAACTTTTTTGAATCTCTCTTCAACGGGACTACCTTTCTTGCTTCTAATCAACACGTAAATTCTCTTGACCATAGGAAGGGTTCTGAGAAACTTTTCGAAAATGACCTTTCCTAAAAAGCCAGTTATACCAGTCAATAAAACGGTCTTTCCTTCATAAAACTAAAATACCTTACCCATACTTTTATATTTATTTGAATTTTTTAATAATTTGATAAGATAAACAATATTTAATTTTTTTTTTAGTTATTTTATTATTTGATATTATTTTTATCTTAATTTTCTTTAAATTACTCAAAACAACAAATTAAATATTAATCAACCCTTTCACTATGAATACACATATCGGGATAGAGCTTAAAAATATTATCAAATAAATTAATCCATGCTAATTGCAGTCAAATAGAAGATTTGACCATAATATAAAATTTAAAGATTACTAATAAATGTCTAAGAAAGTTTCAAAGAGGCAATTTTATATATTTATTTTTCTTAGCTCCTAAACAAAATAAGCAACAAAAATATTACAGGTAGGTAGGTAGGGAGTTCTAATTAGTTTTAACTTGTTTTAAACAATTTTTTAATTTTGTAAAAATCAAAATTTAAAAGTACAAACAAAACAAACACTAATTTTTTTAATATCTTTCTCAAAACTATTGATAGTTGATTTTATTTTTAAATTGTGCATTAATTAGCTTTCGTTAACTACAAAGTGTAGTTCGTAAATATCGTCACACATATTATTACTTTAAAATTGTTTGTAATAGAAATGAATAATAAGTGCTTATTTTCTTTAATCCAAAAACCTCAATGAACGATATTCTGACAAATCACTCTATTTCAATGCTGAATTCTTTTTAAAACACTCAATCTAATCTGATTTATTTAAAAAAAGCTAATAAAGTCAAGTCAACTCAATCATTTCACTTTTTCTTGTTGAAAAATAAAATTCATCTTACTAAAGTGAAAACTACTTGACATAAAATTTTGCTTTATTAAAATATTAGAAAGTTCTTTTGAGATAATTGATTTTATTTAATATCTTTTATCTGAAATATACTTTTTATCTATATATAGCACTAAATAAAGTTTATTGTTAAGTTCTATTATTTAACACAAAGGGGGAAAATAATCATACTTAAAGTGAAATTATTTGATAAAGCTTAATTTTATCTACAATATGTTGGAATATTGAATAACATTAATTTAGTTTTTGCGATAGAACCAAATGTATTAAATGTTAGTATAAAAATTAATTCAATCCACGAAATTGAATATTTATTTTCTGAGAGCTGAAATGACGATAAATGTGGTTTATCAAAAAATTAAACTAAAAATAAATACTTTTGTTTATATTATTAAGTTCTACATATATAACCTTGGTTAGTCGAGATAGACGTAATTTTTTTATATTATTTAGATATTTTTGCATATTTTCCTATCGAACATTACTTAAGTTTTCTAATTTCTTTTAATATTACAATCAAAAGATATGACTTATTTACACGTTTAAATAATTAATTACGTATTAATAAAAATCTTTTCATTTGGACGGTCAATAAATTTTAATTTGTTAGTAATCAAATAAATAATTATATGTAGAAAAACTAAAATTATAAAGGAAATCCAACTTAATTTTCAATGTTTCTGATAAGGTTGCACCCTCAATTTGATCAAAAGTATTACTAAAAAACTTAAGTTCGTTATTATGCTACACATTATCATTTTTAATTACTTTGATTTACATACAAAATTTGATAAAATAAATACACATTATAAAATTTATTTTTAATTAAATTGTGAAATTAATTTAAATTCTAATTTTTTTGAGTTATTTTTTATTGTATTTTATAATTAATTTACCAATTTAATTTTTTGTAAGCATAAACACAAATTTATTTAAATAAATTAACAAATTTTCACTTTTTTTTAGTTACTTCATTTAATTATTTGAGCTACTTTTACTTTAATTCTTCAAGATAAACATCTAAATCTCCTAATTGTTGGCTTGAGGAGTTGGAAGTAACACTACTTTATAAGTTTCCAGATTTTTAACTTTACAGTTTTATTAATTCTTACTGACACTAATCAAAAAATATAAATAAATAAAATTTCAATTTAATATTTAAAATTATACTTTTAATAACTCATCTTTCATCTTTTCGTATTTTTCTCTGTACTCGTTTATTCTCTACATCATATCTTCTATAGGGCTTTTTCTATCTGAGACGCTCTTTTACTGATTCTAATAAAATTATAAAATGTTAATTAATATATCTCCATTAAAATATTTTTTATAATTCTAAAATATTAAATTTAAGGGAATAAGTAATTTACCAGTTATGTTTTATACTAGTCATTTTGTGCTCTCAAAAACAAATTCTCATCTTTTAATCTATCAATTTCATCTGAATTTCCTTGGTATTAAGTAGATTACTAGGAAGATTTTTGCATTTTTTCGATGATTTTTTCTTACTCTGTAAATTTTTCTTTAATGTAATCATACTCTTTTTTGAGTAAATTATACTTTTCATCTTTTTCTTTAAGCTTTTCAAGCATTTTTGAATCCATTCCTGATTAGCTGCTATTACTCATATAGTTTAACTGCTACTTCAGTGATTCAACTTCTTTATTCTTCTTCTACTTTTCTAATTCTGCTGCTTAGTAATCAGATTGAAGTTTCTTAATTTGAGTCTGCAGTTGGTCAATAATTTTTTTATTTAAATCACCAGAATTTGCATTTTAAATAAAGCTTGCATTCGAAATATTTTTTGAACTATTTATTTAAATTTTAAAAATATTTTTATTAATAAACAATAATATTTTTATATGATTTTACCTGCCTTAAAAATTTTCCTTTTTAGTAAACGATTCATCATAGTCTTTGTTTATAATCTAATTTATTCGTTTTAATTAATTAAAGTCTCATAAATAAAAGAATTTTACGCTATCAGGTCTTGAATATTTATATATTTCCTCATTAGTGAAAACAGTTTTCACTTCCTATCCAGTCTCATCAGTTAGTTTACCTTTTTTGACTTCTTTTCCACTATCAATTGTTTCAAAAAGTTAGATATTCTCATTTTGGCAGTTGGCTTTTTAATATTTTTTACTTAGATATGATTTGCTAAAAATTTAATTACTTTAAATCCATGGATGTGCTAGTATCTCCTTCAAAGAAAGTCTTGATTTTGGATCTACAACTAAAATCTTAGTTATAAGATCTTTAGCCATTATAGGGAAATTTTTAGGATATTCATATCTTAGATTCTTTATTTATTTAATTATTACTTAAATAATGATTTTTTAAATAAAAAATATACTTTAATATTTTATTTAGTAGTATTTTCGACATAATCAGCATTGTTTTGATTGTTTTTAGGAGCAAAAGGACTAGCACCTGATAGAAGTTCATATGCTAAGACACCAACAGACCAGATATCTACACCAAAATCATGTTAATGATTGCTCTATAACATTTCAGGAGCTAAGTAATCTAATGTACCACAGAATGTTGTTCTAATATCAGATTCTCTTTATTTAAAATTTGACCATCCAAAATCAGCCAACTTTACGTTTCCATCTTTATCCAATAATATATTTTCAGGCTTTATATCTCTATGAATAATTCCTTTAGAATGACATAGCTCTAGTGCCTTGCAAAGCTAAAATATGTACTATTCAAATAATTATACTAAATTAAATAACGATTGAGATACATTAACTAAATTTACTTTTGCTACTTTCTTTTCTTCAAATTGATGATTTGGCTATTTCCATAGTTGAACATAGAGTTAACCCTAATTAATTTAATTTTTAAAAATAATTTTTGCAAAATCTGATATCTGTATAAATTTTTTGATATCTTACCCCTTAAGCATATTCTAATACTAAATATATATTTGTATCATCTTCAAAGTGGTTGTATAGCTTTAAAATGTAAGGATGATTTAAAGAGTACATAATTTTAACTTCATTTGTGACTTATTCAACCATATTGTTTAATTTAAGATTTTTCTTATTGATTTCCTTAATAGCATAAATTAATTAGCTTTTCCTGTGTAATACTCTAATGACCTTACCAAAAGCACCTAATAATCCATTAAATTAAGTTAATAATTTAGTTTTTAAAAATTAAAATAAAAAATGAAATCTTAATAATAACTTTAATTGCCAACAAAAAATATACCTTTTCCTAAAACCTTTTATCCATCAAAGTCATTAATGTTTGACTCATCTTCCCAACCAGCTTAAACTGTTGGTGAGAGGTAAATATATCTTTCCTTAACTTAATTTAGCTTAGGCATTATATCCTATAAAATAAATGCTAGTTATTTATTACTTTGCTATCTTTAGGTTTTTTAATATAAATATTATTAAATTTTTTATTAATTTTTATGCAAATACAAATTTCTGGTTCTGATAAAATAAGAGATATCTATTAAATATAACAAGATTGTATATATTCATGCTATTTGATTCATAAAATAGAAACAAAGCATTAATCTAGTAAATATTTTAAATAAAAATTTACAATAACAAAAAAAATTTAATTCATAAAATTAAAAATAAAAAGTTTGTGAAATATAAAATTTGTTAAGGATTTTTTTAAATAATTTACGATGTCACATAATAAACCTTCCTTATTTGCTTATCAGAAATTTTAGTAGATACCAATCATCATTAATCTAAATAAAAATAACGTATTTTTTTCAGTTTGTTGATTTTTATTTTTACTTGTATTTTAAATTATAAAAATGCTACAACAACCATATAAATTTTTCTATTCTTAAGAAGTAGATTAATATTTAGTAGGAATTCATAATCTATTATTACATCCTTCATGTATGAAGCAGTTTTTTTCCAAATAATTACCTTTTATTTTAATCTTTTTAAATTTATTATTTTTCACTTTTTCAAAATAAAAATTTTTTAAATAAAAAAAATAAAATATTAAATTTAAGAATAGATTGATTTGTTAAATTAAATCTCATTTACTATAATAAAATGTTAAGAAGCCTTAAATAGAGTGTAAATTTAATATTTGACAAGATATATTTAAATGTAAAGAAATAATAATATTATAATTAAAAGGATATATAAAACATTCAAGAAATGGAAATTAATTCTTCTATAACATATTCATTTAAATCATAATTGGTTTCTATTTTAATATTTAGGAGTACTTCCACGTATTTAATTTCCCATTAATGTAGCATGTGGATAAGCTGTTGATACGTAGTTTGTCTTTCTCTTAGGAGTTTCAGCTCTTGATTGGTTCATTGAATTTTTTAATTTTCCTCCTGATGTAAGTCTAAATGTTTCTGAGAAATTGTGGATTTATGGGAACAAAGAGGAAACTTCATTTTCATCTCCACTGCGATGTGTATTTGCATAGGTATCCTTCCTTGTGCTTTATGGCTACAAGAAAGAAGTACCATACTTTTAGTAGCTGTTTCCTGGAGTAGAATCGTATAAATTATGTTAGTTGTTAGTATGGGGTTCTGCACTTGAGTAACGCATTCTATATTATTTTTCTATTTCATTTGTAATAGCTTCGTTATATTCAGGTGGAGCATTTAATTTTTCACTCTTTTTAGGAGTTCTTAGCCTAGGACGAGCTTGAAGTATATGACCATTTACTGAATTGTTTATATTTGGAGATGTTCCATATTCATTTTAAGATGAAGACATTAAATTATTTTAAGCTATAGGTTAGGTGTTAGATAATAATTTTTACTAGTATTAAGGCCTATGTTGGTGATTAAGATTATTGGCCATTATTTAATTTTTTTAATCTTCCAAAAATTTATTTTCGTTAAGATTCTTTATTATCTATTCATCTAGCATATTGAGATTTCTCTTGGGGTTTTGTTAAGAAGACTTTCTTAGTTTATTTTAAGGAGTGAACATATTATTTTAAAGTGAATGTTATTATAATTCTTCCTTTAAATTCTTTTCTGTGTTCAATCTAGGAGATTATTAAACTTAGCGGTGCAAATCTCCTGTTCCATTTTTATATCTGTTAGTTTACGAACCATCTCTATTGTTCCTTATCTTAAAATTTGTCTTTGGTATTTCCTAATCCTAGTCAACATCATCTTTATTAATTCTATTAAAATTATTTAAGCTTTAATTATATTTATCGCTATGAAAATGATTTGAATTGTGATTGTTCTTAATTTTAGGATTTATTTTTTCATTTTATAATTCATTTTCATACTCAGGGTATTTCATCATCATTTATTCTGTATCTGGCCCATCAATAAGACCCAAATCCTACCAACGATTTAATACCTTTTCTGCATTTTCAAACCTTTCATCAGGAGTTTTTGCAACCCCCATTTAAACTAAAGGTTCTTCCCATTGTTGTAATGACTTAATGGCGTTGCTTAATTTATCTGAATAGCGTTTGAGTTTATTTAATTTAGTAGCTTCATTATTTGATTCCTATTTGCTTATCAATCCCATTTAATGTAAAGCTCTTCTTTAATTGTTAACTGACTATTATGCTCCAACACTAGAACCAGCAGATTTAACATCACCAAATCTATCTTAGCTTGATCGTAGCATTGGCTTCTATATTTATTCAATGAATTCTCTTTTTTTGAAAAATTTTTCCAAATCTGGATTGATGTGAATTTCATCATCTGAATAATTGACATTTACTTCTTTTACGTGAGAACCCTATTGATTGCCATTTTTTGCTTATGGCTATTATTTAT
The DNA here is from genome assembly GCF_000189635.1 of Tetrahymena thermophila SB210. Taxonomy (NCBI): domain Eukaryota; phylum Ciliophora; class Oligohymenophorea; order Hymenostomatida; family Tetrahymenidae; genus Tetrahymena; species Tetrahymena thermophila. The sequence goes on along the minus strand of NW_002476335.1, from coordinate 800,642 downwards.
CATTTTAATGATTATTTGAATTCCTTCTAGAAACTGGTTGGCTCCCATCAGGGCATGCTTATACTCTACCTCCACTTTACTGCAATTCCTTTTACTATTGTACTTGTTATGCTAAACCTAACGAATTAGATTGTGATGAGGTTTGCTAATTTACTTAGCCTTTAGGCATCCCATCAGACTGCTTATTTGCATTTGCATTGTTTGTTGAAGAAGACATTGACAAGATAATAGAATTTGATTTATAAAATATTTCCTATTTGCTGAGCGAAACTATTGAATTGTTATTTAATAAGTATTCGTAACCTCTAAATTTAATTGCAATTATAATAAAAGACAATAACCAATCTTCCAGCTTCAATAAGAAATTTAATATTTTTTATTAATAATTTTGATTGATATTTATCTTGTGAATTTAATATTTTAGTAATGCATAAATTATTATTATGACTGATTCCACAATTTTTTTAAAATGGTTATTTCATTATTTTTATTGAGTCCTTATTATCCACATACCATAAATTGTATAATTATTTGAATATTTATATTTTGTATTAATATTTGGCTTTGATTTATTCTTTATCTCTATTAATAAATTGCCATAAACTTTTTAGATTAATTTTATTTAGCAATACTAATCTTAATATAAAAATCTTATAATTTTTTCATTCTATTATTTTTTTACTTTCACAAGTAACAAAGATTTTAGATGTTAAAAATATTTAATACTAATTTAGAATAACATCTTTTAAAATTAAAAGACTTTATATATATAATTTAATTAATAAATTTAATCATTTTAAAAGTTAAATATCGTATTTGAAAATAATACTAAATTTTAAACAAAAAAATATCATTCATGATAAATCACATAAATTATTTTACATACCTCTATATATCTTTCAGTTTATCTTCTATTTTTTTAATTTAACTTATTTACAAAATATAACAAAAAATAAATAATTTAAGTTTAAAATATTTTTTATTTATCATCTACTTTATTTTTTTAATTTAAAAATTAGGCAAAAAAGGATATTTAAATTATTTGGTTTGTGTTTTATAAAAAGTAGATCTTTTTGTGTCAACTTTGATTAAAATTTTTTATCTTTATTAAAATAAATTAATTCTTGTTTAATATGAAATTATTTTAAAGAATTAAATCATGACTTAATTTTTCATTTCAGAATTTTTTGCTCTTTTCTGAAAATTTCTGTTTTAAAAAATTAAAATTCATTTTGACTATTTTTTGATCAAATTTGATAGGATATTAATTAAAATTCATTTAAAATATTAAAAAATACATATAATTTAAGAAAGTTTAGCTTAAAAATGAAAGATTAATTTAGATAAGAATATGACCAAATAAAAAAGTTATAGCTATCAATAACAAGAGACATAACAAAGCGAGAGTAAATGAAAATTTAAGGAAAATCTCTAGGTTCTATTGATTCAGAAATCAGAGGATAACTAAAAAGTTTTGAATCTGATATCTTAAAAATTACTTAACTCGTACAGGATTAAGAAAGAAATCTTTAAAACTTGGGACTCACTGCAAGAGAAATTGAGCAACGAAGAAGCATGATAGTTGAACTTGAGAAGTAAAAAAAACAATAGTTAGATACTTTAATATAATAAGATAAAATGGCATCTAAAAATTAAAAAATGTAAAAACCAGCTAACTTTTAAGAAAAATATGATATTGAAGGACAGACAAACAAATAAATTTATAAATACTAACAATAAGAGTTGGACAGTTAAGATAAATAAATATAAGTTATGCTCAGTACTGTTAACAAAATAAAAACAGGTGGATAAAACATAGTTGAAGAAGTAGATGACTAAGTTTAGCTTTTAAACGATCTTGATATTGGATTAGATAAAAACACTTAATTATTGAATAAAAATTCTGGAAAACTGAAAAATCTTTTGAAAACGAACTCTAACTTTTGTTTACTAACATGTGTATGCTTAGAAATATTTTTGTTGATGTTTTTTTTAATATTTTTATGATATTGTGTAAATGTATGTATTTATTTATATTATTTTTTTTCAATTATAACACCAAAATTGCCTCTAAAAAATATCATTTTATAAAAAACTTTAATATTGAATGTGAAGTAAGTAAATAAGCATGGAATAGTTTTCAATTTTTATTTGCATTTCTGTAAAAAAAAAAGAGTTTTAATAAGGAAAACAAAACTTTTATTTAACTGAGAGTAAGATATATAGTATATGTATTATGTATGTAATAAATTTAAAATATTTTATTGGTTTATTCATTTACTTTATTTATTTATTTTATCTCAAAAATCATTTATAAAAGTTTTTATTTCCCATATCAGTTTTTTCGTTATTTATATCAGTACTTTTTATTTGTATTCTAAAGAGAAATGAGAAGGAGAATTTTTGATTAAATAATATTAATCTAGCCATCAAATTATAGTTCAGAAGGCAGCAACTTATTCCTTAATTTTATTGATAGTTTCGAAGTAAGGTAAAGCAGAACCACGGACCTTTTGGAAGTCTAAGACATTGACTTCTTCATCAACCTTCTTTATTTCAGCTGTGAATTCAAGAGGATTACTGTTATTGTCAACACCAACAAATTTAATTTTATAGTATTTATCAGAGGGTTCAGCCTTAGTACAGAATTCACCATGCTTCTTAAGCAAGTATTTGAAGACATATTCAGCATCAGCAACTGTTTTTAATTAAGAAGTAGTTTCTTCATCCTTTTCAGCATCTCTTAATTATCTTTGAACAGATAATAAATTGAAAGCTTAGTCGAGTCCAGCAAATTCATCGACATTATCGTTTCCAGATCTGAATTTATTAGCACCTGCAAACACTATTTTTAAATTTAAATAATTAAATAAGTTATTTTAATCACCAATAAATAAATTTGATTATTTTGATCGAAAGCAAAATTAAAATAGAAAAGTAGTTAATTTAAAAAACAGATATAATTTTTCTTTTTTTAATTTAAATATTAATTAATTAATTATTTACTCATGTTTCCACCTTCTTTGGCCTTTTCCTTGAGCTTTTATTCTTATTTAACAAGTCTTTCCTTTTCAATAGCAGCTTAAACAGCATTATATCTAACAAGGAATTATTGTCTAATTTCTTCCATAGAGGCAACGGGACCATTGTACCAGGGGTGGCTCTTTACTTCAGCAAGGGAGGGACGTTAGACTGAATCGTGGGCAAGGAGAGAGTTAATCAAATCCATGAAGCTTTGTGAGAAGAAATTTTCAGAACCCTTGTTCTTCAAGTGAGCTTACCAGAAAGTGTCATGTCTGTTAGTGCACATGAGCTTGTAATAAGGATCTTTAGGATCAGCCTTGGAGAAAGGAGGAGTACCTGCATACATAATGAAAAGAATAATTGCGGCAGCAAATAAATCAACAGAAGAACCATTGTAAGGGAGCTTAGCGTGAATTTCAGGGGCCATGTAGCTCTCAGTACCGAGGCAGGTTTTGAGAAGACCATTTCCATCCTTTCCTTCCATCAAAGTAGCGAAACCGAAGTCAGCAACCTTTAAATTGAATTAGCTATCAAAAAGAAGGTTTTCAGGTTTTAAATCACGATGAGCAATATTGTTGTTATGGAGATATTCCAAAGCATCAATTAATTGATGGAAGTAAGCTCTAGCGACTTCTTCAGAGAAACGACCACTATTGGCAACATATTCGAAGAGTTCACCACCAGCGCAGTATTCTAAAATAATACCTAATGCTTCATAAGTTTAACCATTCTTCTTGGTGTAAGTTCCGTTAGGAATAACTTCAACAAGGTTGACCAAGTTAGGATGATTAAGTTTTTGCATAACGCCAATTTCGTGCTTCAAAGTTTTCATGTTAGAGGCTAAGCTATGAGTGCTCTTGAAAATCTTAGCAGCAACTTATTAGCCATTGAATGAAGCTAATTTAACCTATTTTGTAAAACGTAAAAAATAAGTAAAAAAATGCTAAAATGATATTTTATCTCTCTATTTCTATAAAAAGGAACTCTAAGTTATTGAATAACAGAATGCTGTTCATCTATTTGGGTTAGACATTTAACTTTCTGAATTATATCAATACTTTTAAAGAGTTAACCTTGCAAAATTTAATTCATAATTTCTATGTCTAGAGATGAAATAGAAAAAATTAACAAGAGCATTCCTAATCAATTAGATCGATCATACAAAACAAAAGATAGAAAAGAAAAAATAAAAACTAATAGCAGCGCATATTAATATAAAAGAAGCTCCTGGATAAAATGAAATAGAATTTGCAAAAATTAGGCTTTTTAAGCAGTATAATTAATAATCTTTGCTTGAGTTGAATATTTGAAGTAAATCTTTGAAGTATTACCTTGGCATGATAACCAGCACCAAGTGTTTTGCCTAAAATATAGTTATTTAAAGTGGCGTGCTTTTTGTTCATTATTATTATATTAGTTGTTTCTTTTGATTTTGTTTTATTTACTTTTATAAGATTATAATTTATTATAAGGATATTTATGAAGGCTTTTGATGGTTTCTTATATAGAAATCCTATCTTATAATATTTGATTCTAACACAAATTGAAATGAGAAACTTTCAAAAAATAAAATAGAACATAATGATTATTCTTTAACTCTCTCTAAATTGCTGACCTTAATTAATAAAAAATCTTCTTCATATTTTTCTCTTTCTTTTTTCATGTATATGTTCATATTAATTTCTGAATCATTAGATAAAATAAAAGGCTTTCTTTCTTTCTCTATGCAATTTTTAATTATTTGCATATTTTATCTATAATATCCCTAAATATCAATCAAGTACACAACCACCATTTAGCTGGTTCTTCTAGCCTTTCTTTTATTAATTTTTCTCTACCTTTTATTCAATATCTTTAAAATAGAAATATAAACTCTTGTTCATAATTTTTATACTCTAATTTACGCATTTCCATTTTTCAATTAGACTAAATAAACACTTAAAAATTCATAAGCCATTTTTATTTTTACTTTTCTCAGTTTTTTGATGCTTTTCCTGATGTAAAATCTGTTTATTAGTTAATAAATACAAAACAAAAATTTACTAAAATTTGTACAAAAAATTGGAATAGGCGCCATAAAATTGTTTTATAATGAATCATTTCTAAAGTGCCTATTCGATAATAAAAAACTAATTTAAGAGTTATAGAGAAATTTAAGCCTTGTAGCTACGAGCAAATCAGAGTTTGTAATAATTATTTATGAAATAGATAGTTATTTTATCTATTAAAAGCTTGCATATTTCAATCAAAGTTGATATAATTAGTATCTGATAGATGTTTCTTCCTTAACAAAAATAATTAACAATTCTCAAGAGATAAAAAAAGCTAAATCAATCAAATGCAACTTTAATCAAAATTTAATTTTTTTCTATTTGATAAATTTTTATAGATGGTTTTTAATCACTAAAAGATAATTTTTATCTATTTTATACATATCTACTTAAAAAATTATCTAAAAATACAAACATATAAAAAGATTCATATTTAAAAAATAATAAATTTTCTACTTTAATTTTCTCCTTTTTTAAATATTATATTCTCATTTCAAAATATATTAAATTTTTAATTTCGATAATGATAAATTTCTTTATTTAGATAACTTTAGATAGAAAAGTTTTAGTTATTATAAAAGCAAATTCGGACTAAAAGAAATTTCTGATGGGAATGGATGATAATAAATATTTCACTATAAATAATTTCAATTTAGATAAAAATACTTAAATTAACACAAAAAGATCAGATTAAATAAATTATTATCATATTTTTGTTTAAAAATATATATTTATTTTATTAATTTTTACATTAATAAGTAAAAATATTATGAATCTATTACTAATGTTGTTATTACATTTATATTGCAATAAAAAATTTAATTTATTGGCTCATAACTAAAATAATATAAAATTTGGTAATTAAATGTAAAAATTTCTTATTTTTTGATAGTATAAGCGAAATATTTAAAAAATAAATTTATAATTTGAAATTTTTTCAATCTAGCATTTTGAGAAAGTATTTTAGGTTATAAAAATAAAAAAATAAAATTTTGTATTTAACATCTTGTCAAGTATTTTTTAGTTATATTGATAAAATTAAAAGCCGCTCTTTTTTAGTTAAAAAAAATGGAAAGCAGTAGTAAATAAATCTAAGACATCTTATCTAAAATATCATTAGAAATTATTAATGAAAATGATTTTTTAGGTTAAAATGTGTAAACTCCAATATATATAGCCTAAGATAAGTTTGCTGGTAAAAAATATGAAGTGTTAATAGTTTAAGATAGCTGTGATAGCTAAAATGTTTACAATCAATTTTTCAGTAAAGTGTTTTAACAGCAACTAATTAATAGGCATATAGAGTTAGTACCAAAAATTGTTAAACATATTCAAGAAAATAATATTTTGGTTTGCTAATTTGAGTATCCTGGTATCCCATTGCAATAATTTGCTTAAGAAAACCCTTTATTTTTTGAGAGAGTTATATAAATTATTCAACAATTTACGTTCTCATTTTGCGAACTTTTGAAATTAGGATTTTACTTTTCCTTTTATGACTTTAGCAATATTAGAGTTAGAAATGACCATAGTATTTATTTATCTCCTTTTAATCTTTAAAACTAAAACGATGCATCATTAGAGCTTAAAAAGGAAATCTACTAAAATTTTATATAAGGAATTATTGATATTTTAGAAAGATAAAATATTGATACTGTGGACACTAATATTTTGCAATTAGATATTATTTGCTATTTAAAACAAATAAATTTACAAATATAATCTACATAATATGACTTTTAATCAACTCTGCAATCAATTTAAAATGGTTTAAATATTTATGTTGCTAAGAAATCTAAAGACATAATGAGAGAAATAGAACTTTTGAGAACAAAAGGCGAGTTTAATAGAATGGCTTTATTGCAATAAATCTTAATATAAATAGATCCATGTGATTTTTTTATGTAATATGAAATGGGAATTACTTATAAAAAGCTCAACAAAATAGACCTTGCTTTGAGACATCTCAAAAAATCAGTAGAGTTAAATTCTTCTTTTGACTAAGCATATGTTGAAATAGGTACAATTCATCTATATGAGTTTATGGATATAGATTAAGCATAATAATACTTTTAATTAGCTATTGAAAACAACTCGTTAAATGCTGATGCCTATTTTAATTTAGGTTATTGCTATTTAAATAAGGGACAAAGTGATCAATCAATACCACTTTATAAAAAGTGTTTAGAAATAAATGATAAGCATGCACAGGCTTTGCTTGACCTTGGCTGGTAAAGCTATTTACTTGGAAATATAGAATAAGCCTTAGATTATTATGCTAAGTCTTTTGATGCTGACAAAACAATAGACTCAACTCTCTTAAATACTATAAACTGTTTATACATTCTTAAAAGATAATAAGAGACAAAGTATTTTATAGAACTAATATCCTCACTAGATGGACTTCTTAAGTATACTTAGAGATTAATAGTTTTAGATCCTCTTAATAGTTTTTTATATCATGATCTAGGCATCATTTATTTGCTAACTGGTGAAAATAATAAGGCAAAAATCTCATTTAAAAAATGTTTAGAAGTAAAACCTGATTACCTCTATAAAGATTTTTTGAAGGAAATGATAGAAAATATTTAGAATTCCTTTTGATTGTTTGTTATGAAAAAAATTAAAAATAAAATGAATAAATTTTTTTATGGGAAATAATCTTCAAAATGATAAATTATTATAAAATTAAACTTTATTTTTTTTGAGTCTTATAAGTTTAGTTTATTTAAAAAAATTTGAATTATCTAAAAATAAAAGCTTTCAATTTATTTTATTTTTCTTGAAATTAACATTATCATACTTTCCCCTAATTTTTTAGAGCATAATATCTTTTTTAATTAATATTTTATTTAGTTACATTTAGTCCTAATAAATTAGCACTCTCATGTTTCTTCAAACAAACCATAAAATAGTTTTATATTATAGTTTTTTCAAAAATTAAGATATTAATATTTAGTAAAAAATATACTCCCTTCAGTATAATTATTTGTAAGACTTTTAATATTAAAATACCAAATAATATGAAGTATCGTATAATTAATTTTAATAAAACAAAGTATCAGCTAATTAAAGATTATATTGATTACAAAAATTTAATCACTCTCTCCTTAAAAGAATATATAAAAAGTCATAAAAATCTTATGGTTGAAAAAATCAGAGAAATTTAACTTTTATAAAACATATTTTTTTGGTTATTAAATATTTTTAACCTTCTTGATAACCTCAAATACCAAGCAAAGCAGAAAATAGTGATGTTATTAATAAAAAAATTAAAATTAAAATAATATATGGGTATTTTATTCTTAAATAAACTTAATTTAGAGTTGTTGTTATTTTATTTTATTAATTTAAAATAATTTATTATCAAAATAATAATAAGGAGAAGATTAATAAAAGTTGATAAAGTTTTAATAATGTCATTTAATTCTAAAGGCAAAGATATGTTTAAAAATGTTTACTTTCTTAAAAATTTAAAAACTAAATAACTTTAATAAAAGATTTTTCTGAGCCTTAGAAAATTTATCAAAGATTAAAATTTTAATAATGAGTAATTTATTTTTTTAATGCACTTTTATCCTTATTTTAGCTAATTGAATTATTAATTTATTAATGTAGAATGTAATAAAAATTGGATATTGTTCTTTAAGCGTCAATTAACATTTAACTCATCTCTGTAAGCTTAATAACTATCTTTAGATTTATTTTTTATTTTAAATGGGAATAGTTAGAATTCTAAAATAAATTTTAAATCTTTTAGAAATCTAATTTCAAAAAATAAATTTATTTAAGCTGTTTTAATAATTAACAATCTTATAAAATGTAATTTAAACAAACTAATACTTTTTTAAATTAGTTTTTACCTAAATTGCAAGAAAGTTACTTTATTAATAACTTAAAAGCTATTAAGTAAATTTATAACCACAAATTAATTAATTAATTTTAAAATTGAAAATGTAAATTAAATAAAAGCGATTCTAACTTGATTTTTTATTTATGGTATTATTGATCTTAATTTGTATTTTATTTATTTATTAAAAAAGTTAAATTCAAAAATTTTTAAATAAAAATGAAAAAATCAATATTAAACAGTGTAATAATTTTAACAAATATATTCTCCTTATTTTTATTTGTTGAAACCGTAGTGAGCAAGCAGAGTAGATTAATTTTGATTACTTTATTTATTCTTATTTTATTTTAATTATAGTATTAATAAAAAAATATGGCGGATACATATTAATGGAAGGATTTTACAACTCTTAGTTTACAAGCATCTAATCTTATAGCTATGCCAATAATTTGCAAAATATGGAAATATTAATTACTAGTTAAACAGATAGCTAACCCTAAAACTTCAAATTTATATTTTTCTTAGATTAGTATAATTGCACAAGAACTACTTTAAATTTGGCTTTTTCATGCTCATTTATATACTCACCTATGTAAATTTGCAAATAGTTTGATTAATATTTATTTAATTTTAGCATAGTCAATATTGACTTCCTTCATTAAGAATTAAACATTCTAAGATTGGAAAAAAATTAATTTTTAACAATGTAAATTAATTATGTAATACAATTTGATATATTTTTATAAAGGAATTCTAATAATTCAGTATAAATGACAGTAATTGCTGCAACTTAATCTAATTCTTTCTCTTAAAAGTAATAGTTTTATTGCAATAATAATTTAGAACAAATATCTCTTAATGTAGATCTTACATATGCAACCTAGGTTTTAGTGTATCTTTACACAAATAATGTTTCATCACAATTATTAGTTGGCTTTAAAACAGGTTATTTCACTTGCCAGATGCCATCCCTATAAATTGATATGATTTGTAATAAAAATGAATATTTTCAAGCTTCAACAAATTAATGTGTTGTTTGTGATCAAAATTGCTCAAAGTGTAATTCCTAGGGTTAATGCTTAGACTGTATATAAGGCTACTACATCAAAAATAATATCTGCGTATAGGAACTAAATATACTTAATCTTTTGAATAATATAATAAATAATATTTTAAAGATATCAAATAATTAATATTTTATCTAATAAATACCACTAAATTGTTTAAAAGGATATTAATTAAATAACCAAAATGAATGTGTATCTTGTCCTACATCTGGATAGTTGTGTACTCTTTCTCAGGCAGATCAATATATAAATTACTGTAATTATAATAATTATGACTAGTTTAACGATTTAAATTGCAGCTAATGTAATAATGGTTATTTAATGAATTAAATTTGTGTTAGCTAATGTCCTATTTATTATTAACCTGATATTTAAAATATTAACTGCTAGAGTATCGGAATAAATAATTGCATTTAAACTTAAAATAAACTATGTGTTAAGTGTGATAGTACTTCTTTAATAGATTCATCATAAAACTGCATTAAAATTATTTGTACATCAAATTGTGCTACTTGCTAATACATTAACAGTAATAATGTTTGCATTTTATGCAATTCTGGCTATTATCTGTAAGATAATTAATGCGTAGCTAATTCAAATTGCTAAAATAACATCGTTACCAAAAAAAATGTTTCTATTTGCTAAATTTGTGACCCAAGTTACTTTTAAATAAATTCTGATAAAACTTGCACATTAAAATAATACTATTATTTAGTTTAATAAAACGGGATATTTTTACCTTAATCGTGTTCCTAATGCTTATATTAAGATCAGTGCCCTGAGTGTTAAGTAAGTTCTTCCTGCCTAGTTTATAGTAATTAAAATACATGTTTGTATTGTAACACTAATTATATTGTCGATAATAATGGATAGTGTTAGCAAAAATCATCCTTTATCTCTGAGTACAATTAAATAGTTGATTATTGTATTGAATATGATTCTACATCAACGAAATGCGCTTCTTGTCTCGTTGGATACTATGTTTCAAGTAATGGATAGTGTCTTTAGTGCCTCTATAAACTTTCGGATACAAACGCTTGTGCTTTTACATGCCCATCAGGTTATTATACAAACTCATCTACTTATGATTGCTAGAAATGCTAAGACTCTAATTGTAGTGTATGCGATTCAACATTAATTTGTCAGACATGTAATCAAAATTTTCATTTATATAACTCAGTTTGTTATCAAGATCAGTGTCTTTCAAATTAATATCGTGATGACTAAAACTAAATTTGCTAAAATTGCTATTACAGATGTGCTACTTGTAATGAATAAGGTATTAGTGGTAATATTTGTTTAACTTGTTAATAAAATCTTAATATTGGTACTGATGGAATCTGTCATATTTGCTAAAAAGGTTCTTATTTGTTTACATATTAATCTTTATAAAAAGAATTTATTATTAAAAAAACATAGGTTATTTTTACAATGGCAATGAAGATTCTGATTTAAAAAATTCATCGGTAGATATTAGTAAATGTTAAGCATGTGATTCTTCTTGTAAAGAATGCTAAGGAACTGCTACCAATTGCACAGTTTGTCAATACACTTTAATGTTAAACTCTTAAAATAAATGTGTTGAAACTTGTCCGAAAGGATATTATTAAGATACTACAACATTTTAATGTGTTTTATGCTCTGACGTTAATTGCAACACATGTAATTCTTCTTTGGTTTGTACTTATTGCAATTCTGGTTATGTTTTAACACCTTAGCAAATTTGCAGCAATGCATGCCAAACAGGTTATTATAATTAAAATTAAATTTGTCAATAATGTTAAACTTATTGTTCTTCTTGCCTATCTCTAAACAATTGTTTAATATGTGAGTAAAATTATGATCTTATAAATGGTTAGTGTGACCAAAAATGTAGTAAATCATAATATAGGGATTAATAAACACTTAAATGCATGTAATGTGATAGTTCATGCCTAACATGTAATGGGCCTTTAAATATAAATTGTTTATCGTGTTCACCTAAATTAACCATGAGTTCTATAGGGAAGTGCACAATTTGTGACGAAGGTAAATAATTCATAAAATTTTATTTTGAATAAATTTTTTTGGATCTAATAACTTAAAATTAATTTTAATTATAAATTATTTTAAATATTAAGGAGAGTTTTATCAAAAGAATGAGTAGCAAGATATTTAAAATGACACAATTGATTATTTATCTTGTAAAAAATGTGATTCATCTTGCTAGTACTGCAACGGATTAACTAAATATGATTGTGTTACCTGCATGAGTGGATTATTTTATGATTAAATAAATAAAATTTGCACTACAAAATCAGAAATCGAATCAGAATAGTCTTAATCCTAAGAATGCTAGGATTTGTAAAGTAAACACTTTTTGTTTTATATTTAAAATAATAATTAAAATACTTAAAAAAATGAATAGTACAAACTCAAAGTTTAAGTGATTGTGAGAGTGAGTTAGGACAAATAGATCTACTTTCTAGTTTAAACTAAATAAACACTATAGGATTAGTTTCTGGTGGGTTTTTCTTAAGCCTTTTTGTGCCTTAAATAGGTTGTATGATGTGGTTTTATCTATAAACTTAACAGATGAGAGGAAATACTTATTTCACAATCCCATTTATAAAATAAGGAGTAAGTTCTTACTTCCTTCAAAATTCTTATATGCATAACATACTGGTAGCTATTCAGGATCCAATTTAGTAGTCAAAGATATTATAATTTGATACTAAAATTATTCAAAATACTATTTAGCAAAGTTAATAATTAAGAATTCTTTTGGATGCTTAGAGTTTAAGATATTTTTATATAGAGAATTGCTTATATTAGTCAATTGCTATGATTTTTTCATTTTTAATTATACCAGTTTTATTTTACATTGGAAAAAATAACTAGATTGCAAACAAAATTTATAATTATTCTAAATGGAATCTTCCTATCAGAGCTTGCATGCTTTGCTCTAACATGATAATTATTAGTATCTTAATTAACATTATGAGTTTAAAAGATATGGGTAGCTTTGAAACGATCTGCATAACAAGTTTAACATTTATGTGTGTTATACTTGTTTTATACATATTTATGATAGCTAAATGCATTAAATTAATATTTTCGTAAGAAAAATATGAATATTAAGTTTAATATAATTTTAGTGCACTTATAGGCTAGCTGAAAGATATAAATAAATTTTCTTAATCATTTTGGCTTTTTCTAGAATTAAAGAAAATAATGCAAATTATTATATTTTTCATACTTGAAAATAAAATAATTAGTGGTTGGATTTGTCTTTCTAGCGAGATTTTATTTTTAGTTTATTTAATATCACTAAGACCGTTTATCTCTAGAGTATTAAACGGTGTTATAATTACTCTTCAAGTATTTTAGACATTTTTACTTCTTTTTGTTTGTCTTTTACTGCAATAATAAATGATTTTACTGATTTAAGGTATATTTTATTTTTAATTAAGAGAATATTAAAAATCTATAAAAATAATAGTTTTTGAAATCACAAGTATTGCTGAGAAAATAATTGGACTGTTTGGGTTGGTTATTTTAGGTGTAAGAAGTGCATTAAAATACTATAGTAACAGAAAGATAAATAAGATAATGAAAGAATCTTCCAAAATGACTTGTGAATTGATATAGAATATGGATAATAATGCAATATCAACCTTTTTAGAAACGCAAAACTCTTAATTTAAAAATTTTAAATTAAAATGAAAAAAATAACTAAAATATAAAATATGATATAATATTTGTTTTTATTTTTAAGTAACTTTAATAAAAATAGATGAAATTAATTAGATCAAATTATGGGTTTTAAAATTTTTTTCATTATAAGAAGAATATTTTTTTCTATTAAATTCTAAAAATTGTAAGTTAGACACTATTGATAAGAAATAAGAAGAAATTATTAACCTAATATAAAAAATATGAAAAAAATTACTTCTAAAAATGTTAGTTATTTAGTTATCGACTGTAAGCAAATACATAGAATACATTTTTTGTAAATAGTAATAATAGATTAGACAATTTACTTAAATATATAAATTATAAATATATTTTTAGAGGATAATCTATCTAAAATAAATAAAATGGCTTTCATATAATAAAAATCTTCTTAATTTAGAATAATATAGTTTTTCTAGAAAAATTCTTAATTTGTAAATAAAATAAATAGGCTTTATTAGATTTTTTAATTTATTTTTTAAAATCAATCAAATGAAATTTTTTAAATTTAAACAATAATAAAAAGTTAAAACTAAATTGACTTTAATTTTTTGAAAATTGTTGATAAAATAGCTCTAAATATTTAAAATTTAGATATTTTATCAAATAATACTATTAATAATTTAAAGTAATGTCTTTGATTTAGAATTGAAATTTTTGTTAATGTAATTTTTTCTTTTTATCATATATTTAAAATCTAAAAAATTTCTTTTATAAAATTCTAAAGAATTTATTAATTAAAAAAGTTTTATTGTATAAGATTATTTCTAACGTCATATTTTTTGAATATTTATTGAGAAGTAGACCCAATTTAATTAATTTAGTTTTAAGATTACTCCATATTTTATTCTTTAATGCTTTTATAGATAAATATGTTTTGAATTGACAAGTATTTCTTAATTTTTTATTCAAACAACACCTATACTATTTAAAATTTATTGTTAAGATGCTTAAAGTATTTTTTTTTGGCATATAAATTCTTAAAAGTGTTGATTTATATATATTTTTTTAATAAAGCATAAAATTAAATTTTAGATTATAAATATTTTTAAATAATTAAACATTGTGTAAACGAAGTTAGTAAGGTATAAAACTTAAATATTTGTATTACATAAGGTCATTTCTTATCAAAATTAATGTCTATTTTATCTGATCAGATCTATGTGTAAACTGCTCATTATATAAAATTCAGTTAAATTCACAACAAATTTAATAATTATTTAAACTATAAAATAAAAAGTATTTATATTTAATAAAATGATAGGAATAGTTATCTTGATCCTTTTTGCATTTTTAATAAAAAGATTTTTAAAAAAATATGAAAAGCCTTTGTATAATCATGTCGGGTAATATAAATATACATATCATGGTAAAAATAAAGAATACTATACTGAAACCCTTTATTACCCATCTAGCTGTAACGATCATTCTATTGTCTTCTTGTTTTAATCTGGAAACCCTGGATACGTTAAATTTTATGATAGATTTTTGCTTCATTTGAGTTAAGCTTTTAACAAATAATACGACGTAATAGGAATAGGCTAAGCAGGATAATTTAAAAAAGAAGGGTCATTCAAAAGATACTTTAATCTAAAACAATAAATTGACCATAAAATATAATATTTTAATGATTTAATTAAGTAAGATAAATATAAAAATTCTAAATTTGTTTTTATAGGCCATTCATGTGGTTGCTATACAACTTTGAAATTAATTAATGCCATAGACTAAAAAAGAATATTTCATGTAATAATGATACATCCTACAATAGACAGGCTTGTTCAAACTCCTTTGGGTTAAGAGAGAAACAACCTTCATAGATATACATTTTTTATAAAAATAGCCTTAAAATGTATTGATTACTTTATACCTTTATCTTTGCTTAGATTTATCAGTTTAAAGGCATATGAGAATGAGAGGATATAAAATGGAGAAGACATTAACGATTGTGCTGAAAACATAGCTTAATGGATCGGATATGAAACAGGACTAAGCTTTATGTATTTAACAAAATTTTAATTTGACGAAATTAAACAACTAAATGAATCAGAAATAAAAAAATTTTCAAATAAAATGACTGTCTATTACGCTAAGGGAGATGAATATACCCCAGAATACATAAAAAAAGATTTCAAAGATAAATTTTCTAATTTTGTAGATTGCTTTGATGATGAGGTTGGTTTAGATCATGCTTTTATATTTGGGGGATCAAAAATCAAAGCTTAATTAATAAGAAAATTACTCTCAACAAAAATTAAAAATAATTAGTTATGAGTGCCTTAAAAAAATGTTTTTTTGTGACAAACTTCCTAATTGTTAATTTATATCTTTATCCATTGAAATTAAATTTTTAAAATTAAACATATGCTTTTCACAATCATTAAATTGAATTAAATTTTTTCACATCAATGTCATAAAAAAAATATCTTGATTAGAATTCAAACAGAAAATCTATAATTTTATGTTTATACTATCAATAAAATTTTTTAAATTAAAAAATAAAAAAAATAAAAATTTTATATTTATTTATTTTTAAATGCATATTTACTTTATATTTTATTCATTTAAGAAAATAAAAAACACAAATTTTTTAAATTTTATTTTATTTTGGCGGATGAAAAATAGGGTAAAATAATGAAATATTATAAATATAATTTTTAAAAAAGTATGGGTTGTCTCATATGTTTACCTCATCTCTCCCCTAAAAAATCTTAATGACTTTCCCCTTTTTAAAATATTACTTAAGATAAGTTTTAATTTATTATTTATTTTGAAATTTAATAAAAAGAAAAAATATATCATTTATTTTCAATAAAAGAATAATGTTTGAAAAAAAAATATTGTTTTATGTATTTTTTATCTATGATAAACTTTTTTTTTATGAAATTAATAATCTAAAATTTATTTAAAATATTTATTTATTTTTTTAAGATAAATATTTTATCTATCTAAACAATTAAAAAATTAATATTTAAAAATACAAACGGTGAGTAAATTTTAAAATGCAATTATTAAATTCTAAAAAAATAAATAAATAATCATACCATAATCTTACTAATGGATTTGGTTTGAATATTAAATCTTTTGGTTCTTTACAATCTTAGATGTATTTAAAATCAAAAATAAATAATAAAATAAGTAAATAAATTATATACTATATTCATGATTTCAAATATTGTTTTCAAATAATATTTTGTGTTTATTACAAAATCTTAAATTAAAAAAAAAAAACAAACATATTATTTTAAGTGATAGTTTAACAAATAACATAACTTATAAAATTAATAGTCACCAAAAATGTTAGAAACATGCGGACAGTTAATGAATTTCTTAAACTAAGCAGGTTTAATGAAGTCTTTAAAAGCATTTTAAGATGATATGGGTATATTTAAATCATAAGACTAAAATAGTAGCAGTCAGTTCTTATCTTAATATTTTAAAAATAAAATTAGAAATTTATATACAAAGTCAGCAATAATAGAAAACATAAAATGAAAATAATCCTTAAGATGGAGAAAAATAAACAAATTCCAACTTATTGAGTAAATACTTTATTTCGCTCACTATTAAACTATTAAAAATTTATACTTTAATTCAAATGTTAAGTTCAATTTATTTTTAGAAATTATTAAAAAGGCCATACATCAAAACAATAAAAAAGATGTTATTCCTACCTTTAATTAGGGTGCATAGGATTTTTAGAATAAAGTCTAAAATATAAATTAGAAACTATTCGTAAAATTGATTGATTGATAGATTATAAATGGATTTAATTGATATTTTGAAATATATTTCTAGAGTTAAGAAGAGACTGAATAAATTATGGAAAGATTAATGAATAAATTAGTAGCATCTCCAGGTCTACTTGAAGATGAAAAGTTGAATTCTAAGATAGAAAAATTTTTTGATAACCAAACATTTTAAAGAATGGTTGAAGCTACAGATGTTATGCAAGATATTTCAAATTTATCGTTCACTAACTCTTTCTTACAAAAAACAGTAATAATTTACATTAAATCAAATAAAATATATATACATTTTTAATAAATATCAAATACTGAAATATTTTTAATATAAAAGAAACAAGAATAACAAAGCATTTTAGATGAAAATCCTCCTCATTTCGGGAGTATTATTTTAATTTATTAGTATTTTATTTAAATTTTAACAATAATATTTTTATGAAAGTGAAATAACAACCCATGAATGCTCCAGGACTTGCAAATCAAGACTTTAAACTAGACTAATTTAATCAATAAACTATATCAAATTAAACAAATTAACAACACAATTAGTTATAATAGCAATAAAATGTATAAAATTAATAGACTGACATGAATAATGGTAATACATTTTTACTGAAAATATTTAAACTTTAAGATAAATAAATTTTAATTAAAAATTATTAGGGTCAGAGCATATGCCTTTATATCCTTAATAACTTTAAATGAATTCTCCTCACAATAATTAGTCAGATTTAAAGTAATATTTGGATATTCTTCTAAAATTAACATTTTATCTTAAAGTTAAAAAAGTGAAAAATAAACTGAAGAATTAAAAGAAACATAAAACAAATTAGAATAGTTGTAAAATTAGGACGTTTAAGCAGATGCCTAAAATGATTTACTATAAGGGATTTTACTTTAAGAAGACTTCATGCCAAATATAGATGAATATACTGATGATGATGATCCAGGTTTTGATTTGTATGAAGTACCATAAAAAGATTTTGTGAGAGTGGCACAATAACTTGCAGAAAAAAGTGACTTTCCTGCCAGAGCAGTTTCTTCTATTCCAAAGAGTAAATAATTTATTAAAGTTTTAAATATTTATTCTCTAAATTATTATAATAGAAGAAGGATACGATCCTCATAAAGAGTATTCAAATCCATTTGCAAATGCAAATCCAAACTAAGAAGATAGCTAGGCTATGATAAAAGATATTTAAAAATAATCATCAAGTTAAGCAGTTGATGATTAATAATAGTAAAAAATTGTTTAGCAGAAAAATGTAAAAAATATAAATAATTATTTCAGTAAATTAAATTTATTTTTTTTTTAATAGTAAGTCTCTAAAGCATCAATATTCCTTCCAGACCACATAAAATTCCCTTAATCTAATGATAGTTTTTATCCAATTAAGTATGATAAGGTGATATACGATGCATTCAATCTGAAAGTAATTTTTGATAGAGAGAGAACAGGTTTTGAAGAAACTAAAGAATTCCCTATAGTAATTAATTCTATCATAGCTGGTAGATACTAGGTTATGGAATATTTAGGAAGTGCAGCATTTTCAAAAGCTATTTAATGTTTAGATTTAGTTACAAACAGAGTAATGTGTATGAAAATAATAGAGAATAATAAAGATTACTTTGATCAAAGTATCGATGAGATAAAGCTTCTTAGGTATATTAATTACAATGGAGATGTGGATGAAAAAAATGTACTCCGCTATTTTGATTATTTCTATCATAAAGAGCATTTGTTTATAATCACTGAACTTCTAGAAGAAAACTTATATGAATTCTATAAAGTAAATAAAATAAAAATTTTGTCTGCATTTACTGAATAATAATAAAATTTAATAAATTAATTAGTTTAATAGAGAAAATGAACAACAAAGATACTTCACAGTAGGTAGATTATAGAAAATTACATAATAGATTTTAGTTGCTTTGGACTTTATCCATTCACTTAGGTTAATCCATTGTGATTTGAAGCCTGAAAATATCCTCATGAAATCTAAACCAAAAGGTGAAGTAAAGGTTATAGATTTTGGATCAAGTTGCTTTATTCATGATCACCTTAGTTCTTATGTGTAAAGTAGATCTTATCGTGCACCTGAAGTTATAATAGGTTGCAAGTATGATTATAGAATAGACATATGGAGCTTAGGTTGTATTTTAGCAGAACTTTGGACTGGAAACGTCCTATTTTAAAATGACAATATTTAAGGTTTGCTCGCTAGAGTTATTGGTATAATTGGTCCTTTCCCTGAATGGATGATGAAAGAAGGACGTTTGGTTCAAAACTTTTTCACTCGTGAAAAATTATTATATATGGAAGTAAAAAATTATAATATATAAATTAAAATATTTAATTTAATTCTATTTTAAATAGGTATTTGAAGAGGCTGATTAAAGTTAAGCTATCGGTGATCAATAAGATGGCTAAAGACAAAAGATTAAAACTGGAAAAATATAAATTTTAGTACCCAAACATTCTAATTTAAAAGCAAGGTAATAAAAAATTAATTTTATTTATTCCTTTTAAAAATTATTCTGAAATTTTTTTTCATACTAATTTAGACTTAGAACTGAAGATCACTTATTTATAGACTTTGTAAGATAATGCCTTTAAATAGATTTCACTCGTCGTCCTACAGCTAAAGAGGCTCTTAGCCATCCTTGGTTTAAGTTAAAATATCCAGATGGTCTATGATAAAAATAATTTAAAATAAAACCAGTTATATTAATGTTAAAAATTAAATTTAAACAAACAAAATTTCTAAAAATAGTAATTTACATTTATATCAAATTAAAAAATAATTTAATTAAAATTTAATACCATTTTTGTATTTTTTTATCTCTTAATTTTTAAAAAAATAATATTTTTTCTCTAATAATTTTAATAATATATTAATGAACATTTGAAATATTTCAAACTAAACACAAATTTGTAATATTTACTTATTTTTTATTTGGAATTTTATATAATTATAGATAAAAAAGATTGGAATTTAATAATATATAATTTACAGTCTTTTATTTATTAGCATCAACAAAATCCTTAGTATCAAATATTTCAATAAATTAATACAAATACTAAAGTCACCAAATAAAACTTTAGCACCTTTTTATATTTCAACATACCAAATATTCTCTAAATAATATATTTATTATAAAAACTAATTAAATTAATTTTTCATGAAAATTTATATTTGAAATTTATCAAACTAAATCAAAATTTGTAGTGTTTAAGTATTATTGGTAAAACATATACCTAATTTTAGATAAAAATAATAGAATTTTATCACAAAAATATTTTATTTATCATTTTTCATTTAATAAGATTAGTAAAAAAAGCAAAATAAAATACATATTAAAAACATAAAAAAAGATTAAATTCAGTTCAAGTTAAAAAGCTATTTTTCAATTATTTATAAATTTTAATTTTAAATTCACAGTTAAATTTAATTTGATTGAAGCTTATCTTAAAAGTATTTTACTTACAGATTTTTGTATTTACATCAATTACTAATTATATATATAATATAAATTTAAGTTAATCTAATTTATAATATTTTAATTTTATTTATTTATTATTTTTATGAAAATTTAGGATCTTTTTTTCAAAATTATTTAAAATTAATATTTTAAATTTATGAGCTTGAAGTTTAATGGGTACTTCTTTTAGTTAAGTTAACAGTTTTTGTATTTTTACGGTTATTACTCACTTTAGAAGGAGATAATAGAGGATTATTATTCCATTTGATTTGCTTTTAGGTTATTTAATCTAAAGATAAATTTATATTTAATTCACTTTAAGAATTATCTTTGTGTATATTATGCAACTCTAACGAATTTTTTACTGACAGTTCTTTCGAAGCTTCTTTGAATGTTTTTATTAGACCTTATTAAGCTTACAAATTTTCAACATATTTACTTCTTAAATGAAAACAGTGTAAAAAAGTTTTTAATAAATAGAACATTATCTGGAAGAAATTAAAAAATTAGTATATGCAAACAGCTATAATTATTACATAAACAGAATATAGCTCAATTCTAGAAAATGTAGCAAATAGTGAAAATCCCATATAGATAATAATTAAGATTATTTCATGTACTATCAAAAATACATTTAAAGATTTATTTATAAAAGGCTTTTTAATCATAAATATCAGAGATATTAAAAGAGAAAAGAAAGCAATACTGATTAAGCTAGCTAGGAAATTTTACTCAGAAACTAATAATATAATCTAAACCATTTTTCTGAGCTCTATTAATAACCAAAAATTCTTTGCTAACATATTTTCTTAACAAATTTAAAAGTGTAAGCATAAATAAGACATGAAATCTTCATTATTATATGAAATAGATTAGAAATTAATCTTGTAAAATAAATAAATAAATCCTCCAAAGTAAAGTAAGCAAAAAACACTTGTAGCAATTATATTTACAAGATTATCTGAGGAATAGTCGTGAAAGTATTTAAGATTTGTAATAGCACTTAAAAGGCAAGAATTGCTGAATAAATAAATAAAAATTATACTTAAGTTCCATTTTATTTTCAAATATATTTTTTGCAGCATGTTAGACCTAGCTTATAGAAAATAAAGAATAAAAATCACTATAAAAGCTGTTATAGAGAGCACCATAGGATAGAAACTTAAAATTATAAAAGGAGTATCTAATTTGTAAATATTATATTTAGGATTATTAAATAAAATAGAATTAAAATTATTTTTTAAAGATTCTTAGATACTATCATTAGCTAAGCTCTATTGTAAAACCCTATTTAATTAGCTCTAACTAATAGGTGTGAATGAGCTAGGAATTGAATTAAAGTAGTTTAATTGTAAAAATTTCTATAAAAAATTCTATTCTAGACCCAAAGGATATACTTTGTTTACAAGTAGAAAGTTTCCTAATTGCTAAAATTATACATAAGAATATGCAAATAGGCAGGAATATCCATAAACTGATGTTTTAGAAAAAATAGAATCTGTCAACAAACTCAGAACCATAAAAAAAAATGTTAGTGAACCAGAAGAAAGAGAAAAAATTTAAGCTAATTCAATATAAATTGAATTTATTTCCTTACAATCCTTTTCATAAATTTCCACATATCCTTTTTTACAAATACATGTTCTTAAATTTTCATCATAATATCTAGTTTAGCTAGAACAATTCCAACAATTATAATAAAGTGGCCCAGAGCATTTATCACAAGAAATATCACAATATTCATAATCATATTTATCAGATTCTTCTTTTGTAAGATGACATTCCAGTAAACTTAAGCATAATTTGCACTTTTTATCGCATGAGAGACTGCATTTTCCATTATCATCCTTATATTTAGAATCAGGACAATAGCACATACCTTTATATCTAATTAAACCCTCTTCACAAATTTCACAAGAATCCTTTGTTTTACAAACTAAACAGTTTTATTGCTGGCAATATTAGCATCCTTAGTTTCCTTCCACATCATAAAATCCATCTTTACAGATACAACTATCTCCTTTAGGTTAATAGTTAGAAATACATTGAAAACACTGGTTTTGATTACATTTAAGGCATTTTTAATCTTTGCATTTCAATTCTGGGCTTAATACACACCTCCTTGTAGATTAATCAAAAACTAAATCACCTTAACATTTGCAAATACCTGTTTGACTATCTTTTATCATATTTTAATCTGAACACTAAATACAGTCTTATTCATCTCCACCTTTACATGTCTTACAACTTAAAGAGCAAGCTTTACATGTATCTACATATTCATAAAATTGTTATTTGCATACACAACTTAATTTATCTGGAGATATTTCCATTGTTCTAGGATCATTACATTCTATACAAAGTGGTTATTCTTTTTAGAAAACACATTTTTTGCAAAAATTAGGACATTACATACACTTATTTTTATAAAGAGTATAATTATCAATACATTCACAAGTTGAATTATCACTATTTAATTTCATTACTTAAGATTTGCAGCTTAAACACTTTCCTTAACCATCACATTTGCTACATAATTCGTTACATTTTAAGCAAATTCTATTCTTATTCGAACCAACAGATTCATAAAATCCATCTATGCAAACGCATTTTCCACTTTTATCTTTTATAAAATCTGGACCTTCGCTACAATCTAAACAATCTTTTTACTCAGATCCACTGCATTTCTTACAATTTTAATAACATTTAATGCATCCTTATTCATTATACTGATAATAGCCTTC
Organism: Tetrahymena thermophila SB210; assembly: GCF_000189635.1. NCBI lineage: Eukaryota > Ciliophora > Oligohymenophorea > Hymenostomatida > Tetrahymenidae > Tetrahymena > Tetrahymena thermophila. Next base: position 776,963 of record NW_002476335.1, on the reverse strand, counting down.
TTTACAAGCGCAAATACCTTTATTTTAATAAGGTATTAGTATTTTATTTTTCTCAGAGCTACAACTTAGACAATCTGTATTTTCAGGACCATCACATATCTAACAATCAATATGACACTTTACACATTTAAATTTATCTTAAAAAAACCCTTATTTGCAATTGCATTATTATTTAAACAGTTCTGAGTTTGGATCTGAGCAAGTTAAGCACTCTTATTCTGAACTCCCTGAGCATGTGTTACAGCTGATGTGACAACTTTTACACTTTTTTTCTTTTTCATCATAAAAAAATGAATCTTAACATTCACAAGTTCCAAAATTTTATCCACTAACTTTTTAAAGCAGCATAAAATCATCATTACAACTTAGACAGTCACTTTTTGTTTCTCCTCTGCATTATTTACATTAATCATAGCATTTTTGACATTTAAGTTAATATGTATCAAAATAAAATCCTGGCTAACATTAGCAAGCAGATGTATTGGCTGTTGGATTTACCAAAATCAAATTACTATTATCAAGACAGCTATAGCAATCTGATTCTCCACTAGAAAGGCAATTTTAGCATGTTTAATAGCATTTTTAGCATGAATTATCATTATTATTAAAATAATAACCTTTTTTACATGTGCAATTTTTTGTATCTTTATTTATTTCCTAATTTTAATCTTTGCAACTAATGCATTCATCTATTCCAGGACCTTTACACTCTTTGCATGAAAAGTGGCAATTTAAACAAGAATTATTGTATAAAAATTAACCTTCCTTACACTTACATTCATGGTTTTCTAAAATAAACCCTTCTTTACATTAGCACAAATCTTATTAATCTTTACTTGGTTACATTAAATTTGCTATGCATTACTCACATTAAACTTTTCCTTATTCGTCCTTAAAGCAGCTCTTACATGTTTTATCACATTAAATACATGATTTATCACCATTTAAGTAATATCCTTATTTGCAAAAACATTTTCCATCTTTTAATTATTTCTCAGGTTAACATTTCAAACATTAATCTTCATTTTAACCATAACATTCTTCACAAAGTTTGTTACACTTTATGCATTCATTTCCATTTTAAAACTCATTTTTATCGCATATACTTTTACATTTTCCTTATTCCTATTCTGTTACACATTTCTCACATGAATTAAAATCTTTACATTTAATACAATTCAATTAACATCTTGCACATTCATTATTATCTGGATTTGCATAATAATAATCTCCACAATCTTACCTTATGCATTTATTTTTATCTAATAAAAAATCTTTATTACATTCAGTACATTAATCAAAGGACGGTCCTGAACAAATCTTACATCCTTTATAACAAGGGAGACATTTCTTTTTATCATTATCTAGATAAAATTATTATTCTGGGCATTAGGGGACACATTTTAAAAATAAATTATTATTTGAAGAATTTTAATTAATTAAATAAGTGTTAAGAGGGCAAGATGTACAGTTGGTACTAATTTCTGAGCAAGTCAAACAGTTTGGATCACACTTTTCACATAAATTTGTCTTTTTATTAGCGAAATATGAATCTGAGCATTCAAGTTAGCATTTTTTAGTTACAGGGTCTCCATAAAACTATGAATTGCATTATTTGACACAAGTTAATACTTCAGACCTGAAATAATTATCTTAGCAAAGATCACAAGTATCTTTAGCAGAGCAATTTTTGCAATATTACCTACATTAATCACACCTTTATTCATTTTAATTTTTATAATAACCTGGAGGACATTCTTCTTTACAACTTGCTTCTAAAATTTTTATTTAAAAAATTACTATTAAACTATTTTAATTCAAATAAAATACAAAAAAGATAAGTCTATTTTTTGCATTTAGTGCATTATTCTGAACCATAAGCGCATTCCTAACATCTATCACTGCATTTATTACACATTTTTCTTTCCAAGTAATATCCAGGAATACATGATGTACACTCGTTAAATGAAGTGCATTAGGAGCAAGTTGAAGGACATAAACTAATTTATACTTAAAATCTAAAAAAAATGTTAAGTTAAAACAAATAAATAAAATAATTACTCTCTAAATCCCCAAGATTCGTCACTCAAATCTGAGTCAAGGTTAGAGTAAAAAGTAACTTTGATTGGATATTAGTTAGTCTTTACTGATTTACTTATGGTAAAAAATTCTTCATCATAATATTAATTAGCACAATTGTTATTAATTCTTCTAAAGAAAGAATAAGTTTATTTGAACAATAATATATTATTCACCTCTATATAAAAGTAATCCTCATTCTTATCCCACCTTTATTTAAAAAATATAAAATAATTCTTTAGTAAATTTAAAATAAAAATTACGAGTCAATTCTAAAGAATTTCATGGAGACATCTACTTAATAGTAAGGTTTTTCATATTTAAATTCTATTTAAACTTTTTAACTCTAACCACCCCTTAAATATAATGAAGATCCATCGCAGTGAAAAACTTGCATATTATTATTTGTATATTTCTTAGAGAAATCTTAAAATTCACTTATGTCGTCTTTATTAAGGCTGATTGGAAATTTGTATATTTCTTAGCTTATTACTTAAATATAAAATAAATGATAACAGTTTTAAATTGAAATGTGAAATACCTTAGGTAAGAAGAGTTGTTAAGCATGAGAACAGATATAAAAAATAATTATTCTTCATATTTTTTGCTGTTAACTTTTTTTTGTATATATTATCTCTTTACTCTTTTAATTTAAACAAAAACTTTTATACTTAATTTTGTTTTTGTGAATTCTAAAATTATTAATAATTTATTCTTTCATTTACAAATAATTTACAGATAAAATAAAGATATCATTTGTTAATACACAAATATATGGTAAATATTGATATTAAAAATATTACTAATATAATAATAATCAAGATCAGAATTGACACTAAAGATTACAAGCTAAGTTTGAAGATTTACTAATTTATTAAAATATCTTTGAATACTTACGAGCAATATAAAGAAAATGATCTCATATGTATAGCAAAGACTACAAAGGATTTTATAATTGATAAATAAATTACCATCAAAGTAAATTTTATAGTCTTAATATTTTATTTTTCTAATTTAATTTAGAAAATTCTTAATTTATATCATTATTAATAGCAAATTCATTATTAATTTAAAATATTTAAATTTAAAATAATTTAATTTGTTATTTGTTTTTTAAAGGCTTTGATGCATTTTTGAATGTTTGATAATTAAAAATTATTTTATTACTATTTTATAAATTTACAGAAGAATACATATGCTAGATAGTGATTATAATACATTTCAAAATAGCTTATATTAGCTATGATAATTAATTCTATCAGTTACTTAAAACTATGAAGTAGTAAAAAAAATAATTACAAAATGATAAGTTAGAAGATGAATAATATGAAAGGCTCAGAAAGCATTTGCTTGAGAAATCTAGCAGTAAATTATATGCCTTATGGACAAATCCAAAGAAAAATAAGGAATGTAAGCAAATTTAAGCTAACACAAAATGTTTTTGCGATCATGATTATAAAAATCACGAATATTTGAATCCTTAAGATAAGAGTAAAGTACACTGCAAAGTTAAAAATTGTCCTTGCAGAAATTATTCTTATGTTCCATCTCAAGGAAATTTAGATTTTAAATGTAATTGCAAACACAGTCATAAGCTCCATGACCCTATTTCTAGAAGATGTACTTTTTTGAATTGCGGAGCTTGCAATAGAGGATTCCAAACAAATTATATTTGCCCATAATGCAATGCAGCTTTCTCTGAGCATATTATTGTATTCGAAAGTAGAAAGGAAAGACAATAGCAAGGAAAAAAAATAAATGATAATGAAGACACTTTTAGTTATGAATAGTTTAACTTAGAATATAAAAGTTAAGATGGTAACAAAAATAGTCAAGGAAATTAAGGCTAATCTAGTACAGATGATTTTATAAAAATAGAAGAAAATATTCAACCTGGAAATAGTAATTTATACATAAATTCTGGTAAAATATTCACTTTAAAGTATAAATATTAATATAAGCTCTAAACCTTGTTAAAATTTTATTTCATTTTCTATTTTTGTTTATTAAGTCTTAAAATTTATTAAATAAATGAAGACGAACCAATAAATGATGCAGAAATTGAGAGGAGGAAAGCTCTACCAAAATAGTTACATATGTATAATGAAAAAGGTTAATATGTTAAGTCAGGATTAGCACCAAATGATATCATAAACAATGAGGATACAGATAGAAGTGATAAAATAAAGATTAAAAAAGATTGGAACATTAACACAATTACAATTGAAGAAAATGGTTAACAGATAAATGTTAAAAAATAATTTGATTAATAAATGTAAGATGAATAAAATAGCAAGCTATCTTATTTAAAAAGAGAAAAACAAGAAGAATAGTTAAAAATCTAGAAGAAAAAAAATATATTAAAATAACTCAATTACCAAATCAAAGAAGAAAGGAAGGTCTTTGAATAAAAGTATGGATATAAGCCAACAGATGATGAAAACGAGATAAGAGAAGCTTTACAAGATAATTTTATTGAAGAAGATGAAGATATTATAGGGGGGACAAGTGCATTTTATTTATTCCATCTACCTAATAAATATGGTTTGGAAATAAAAAAAAATAGACTTCACTAAGATATTCTTGACAGGTTAGTAGAAGAATATTGATAATGAACAAATAAATATAATAATTATAATTAATAATTAATATAAAAAAATTTTTCACTTTAAACAAAATTTAATAAGATTATCTAAATAAATTCTTACTCTTATTAATAATATTCGGTCAGTCACTCAAGCTGTTTGAATTTTTAATAAAGATACTTTTATTTTTAAATGAATAATTTATTACGTTTCCCTAAACTTCAAGTTGAACTAATATTTAATATTATCGGATTTCAATATTTAACTTTATATTCCATATATTTTCTTTTTCTCTCTACCATAATAATAAAAATAAATATTCATAATTTTAAACATAAAAATTTAAATAAATTTTTTGTTTTTACTTGAACTTAAATAAAAATATTAAATTTTTATTGGTATTTAATATTTGTCTTTAATTTTAATAAACCTTAACATAAAAAAATTAATAGCAATTTTCATTTTTTTATTAATAGAAAAAATATTTCATCTTTCATGTTTTGAAGTTTAATTAACTTTTTAGTCAATCAAATTATCAAATCTGTTTTGTTTTTTGGTAAATAAGTTGTAACAACGAAGTTTAATCTTTATTAATTAAAAAAGACTGTAACTATTTATATTAAATTAATTAATTCTAATCTGTATATTGAAATTCTCTATTGAAGTTAAACACAAATAAATCATTTAGAGAAATTCCAAAGGAAATTTAGTTAAACCTTCTTAAATAAGGTTGAAAGTATAGTTACTCTTTAAGCAATGAATAGAAATTTTAAATAAGATAAGCAATAATAGTGTATTTTCTGTTTAAACTACAAAACATTTTTTAGAATTAATTATAAAAATTTCTTTGATATCAAGTAATTGGTGAATTCCTTGTGTGATTTGTTTGATTTTGTTTATAAACATTAATATATAGTTTTTTACAAGCAATATAAATAAATATAAAGTTCTTAATTAAAAAATCTGATTTAAAAATATATTAATTATAAAAATAGAGTAAAGAACTACTTGAAATAGCATATTAGAAATTTATTCAAAAATTATTAATAGTTAGACTAAGACTTAAGTAGTAGTTATCTCATAACCATAATATTAAAAATAGAATTAAAGGAAACCTTTTCTAAAGTTTATAAGATTAAGGAATATTAATTATTAAGTGTGTACATCAAAGCAACATGAAGATTTCTCTTTTAAATTATGTCTTAATAGCTATGATAGTAATAATTAATATTATTAATGTTATTCTCATTCAAAAGGAAACTATAAATAAATATGTTTAAATAGTATCATTAGCTAACTTATTTGACGAAAATATTTATATTCAAACTTTTTAACTACAATTATGATCATTCCTCACAATATATTCATAAGTTAGATAGTGTATTCATAAAATTTTCAGGGCATAGATTGAAATTTAAATCATTTAAATAGATTCTTTTAAACATAAATTTACTTAAAAAATGTATTTAAATGACTACTTAAAAATAAATGAATGATCAATTTTAAATAAACGAAATAAAAATAATAATAAATTCAAATTATCTTTTTCAAAATATTTTTATTAACTATTTTTTATATTGTAAACTAAAAGGCCTTGCAAAGTATTGTTTATTGTAGCACTGATGACTAAAGTCGCTTATCAAAACTATAAATTAAATTTGGATCTCCTACTACAATAACTTTCTTGTATTAATAGACTTTTAGGACAGAATTTTAGGAAAACACTTATAAGGAGAACATTACTCCTTCTTTTTGCAGTATCAAATAATCAAGCTTTACAGCTAGCGAAGCTCAATAAATTAATATTTCTGACTTGTGTTATACTAATTGCCTTTTTTAAGCATAAGATTATTATGCTTATATAGTGAATGAGAAAAGTTAATTTATAGTTTTCTAAATGTAGGAAGAAGGCACAAACTAAAATTACAAAATACCTTACTTCTCGCGTAAATTGATAACCAGAAACTAAATTGATGAAGATCTACAAAAATTACAAAATCTATCTAAAGCTAAGCTTATTCTTAATCAAAACAATACTCTAAAACAAGCTAGTCTAATCACTTAGTACAAATTTTATTGGTATTAAAGTGGAACCATTCAAACCTCATAATTTAATTTTTCAAGCTTTGACGATTAAAGTTTGTCAAAAATAATTATTTAGGATTAATATCTAATAATTCCAGATGACTCAACTGGTATACAAATTTACAGCTATTCTAGCATCTCTCCTTCAAATAATTATTCTCTTTAACCGCATTTGAATATTACCATTTCTTAGTTTTTTAAGTTATAAGAATGGTAGAGAATCTAAGATATGATAAATAAGTAAGATAATAATAGTAACATAGATCCAAACAATGGATAGACAAGTAATGGGCAAGATATTTTTGAGTTTAATTTTAGTATTAAATCTTTATAAGTTAAACTCGTTTAAACTTAAACTATAAACATATTTGCTTATGAATAGTTTAGTAAAGCTATATGCATATTTTCTGTGGACTTGCTAAATAAGTCTGCCTTGCTTATTTAAAAAGTACCTACTGCAGGAAAAATATCTAACTTTCTGATAAATAATAACTTTTTATATGCAAATCAAGCTATTTCAAAAGGGATCAGGGATAACTTTTCTCTTGTTGAATTTTAGTAAATTACATCCTAGGGCAATTATATCCCACGTCAAACTTATCCTATGACTTCAAATATCTCTAAAATTTTAGTAAGTGAAACACTAAGCTACTCTTTATAAGAAAATATAATAAGCATAGTTCGCAGATAGGTTCCATTTAAATTAAACTCTGAAGAAGAAACTAAACAATAGATATCTATCTAGTATAGTGAAGGAGCTGATGATTTTTGGAATTTCCCAGCTAAATTTACATAGAATCAATCTAGTCCTGTTAGAGGTAGCGGTTCTAGCTAAGATACAATAAATGAGTCTACAAAATACTTGGATTAAGATTCTGATGATTCAAGTGGCTCTTATTTTTCCCCACGTTTATCTCTATAAGACAATGATAGTTTACTAAATCCTGTAGATTCTATACTAGTTAAAAACTAAGATTCTCTTTCGATAATTATAATATAAGAAAAACTATCTCATCTCATCTGCTAGCCAGAAGATGAAAAAGTTTTAAATAAAGAATATACATTTTTTATGTCTCTAGAAGTATTTAGTTCCAAAGATAGTTCAGGAAACATCCAACTCTAAACCTATTCTGAAGGTCTTGACATCACAATCTTCAGGGACATATTTTAAAACAGCACTGTAGCATTAGTAGTTGGACTTTCAGTAGGGCTTACTTTGTCATTAATTGTAGTGATAATTTTCTGCATATATTTCTATAGAATGAAAAACCACTACCAATTACTACTTTAAGATAACTCAAAAGACTTATCTAAGGAAGTAGCCAGTAGTTCAATTAATACAAGCAGTAACAATAGTAGTAATGAGTCATATCCCTCCTCTGTAAATATGCAATCTAATTAAACTGAAGAACAATAAAATAATTAAGCAAATATATTCAAAAGTAATAAGAACAATTTCTAAAAAAATAATTCAAAAAAATATAATAACAATAATTAGCAAATATAATTACCTGTGCTAGATGATAATAACATTATCTTCAATGCTCAAAATGCAAATAGTAATGATGGCAACTATCATTTTTAAAGCGATCAACATGCAAATGAATTTTATATTAATAGCTACCAAATTTAGAATTAAAATTAAAAGTATATTATCCCAAATAATACCTAAATGTAAGATTTGCCAAACTAAGAATTTACAGGAATAAGAAACCCTGAATAAGATATAAGTTAAAAATTTCCATCTTGTGAATTAGACTGTAGCAGCAGTAGTGGCAATAATGATATTAAAAATGTTGAAAATGATAATACTAATGGGAATCATAGTAAAAGCAGTGATAAAATTAAAAATATATAGAAAAGCTAAAATATAAAAGCTCCTAATTCCTAATAAATTGTTGAAGATGAATTGAATTCAAATAATAGCAATAAATCTGAGCATGTTTCTTTTAGGAATAATAGTATTGAAGAATAAGAAAGTTAGAATAATTCTAACTCTGATAAATCTTCAAAAGGACCATGTGCATAGTCGTAAATATCAAAAGAAATGATAGGCTATGATATAGTTAGTTTTAAATCACAAACATCAGACTAGCTTAGGCAAAGTTAAACGATTTATAATTCCCCTTTGAAGCCAAACAACTTAGAAAACGATAATAGCATTGAATTTAAATTAAAGTAAAATTAAATATAATTTGCTGAAAAAAGAGACTGAAATAATTCTAATTTATTTAATATTTTATCAATAAATCTTTAAATTAATTCTCAAAATTTATAAGGTTATTTTTTATCAAAATTGATTTAATCTAATTAAAACTATAATTTGTTTTATCTTTACCTTTACTCTTTTTAAACAAATTTAAATTTAAAGAAAGAAATGAAGTAGTTATATTTATGTTTATATACAATAAGTTAAGAAAATCTTATAAAAGTAATTTATATTTAAATGTTTATAGAATTAATTCAAATATTTTTCTATGTAATAAATTAAAATAATTGATAATAATTATGTTTGTTTAATTCATTACAAATTTTATTTATTAAATAAACAATCATTTTAAATTTTAAATAATTAATTGCTAATCCTGATATCACCAACTATATTTTTGATTTTTATGATTTTAAGCTAATTTTACTCTTTCTGTTTTTTAATTCTTTTTATCATTCTGGTTTTATTATATTTTAAAAAACTTTTGATAGCATTTAATGCCCTTTCTCAAATTTTGAATGTAAAAAATTTTTTTTAGATTAAAAAAATTCTTTCTACTTAAAATATTTTTAACAAAAAATTTTTTATTTTTTTTTAAGGCATAATTTATTTAGCAATTAAGTTAATATTAGATATTGATGGTGAAAATAAAATATAAATATTGATTAAAAAATTTAAAAAACTAGTAGATACTCTTTTCTTTGATACTATATTTTCTGTATTAATAAGTGATAAAATTTATATTATAGAATTTAAAAAGGAGGAATAAATTAGTTATCTTACTTCAAATCTTATCTATAAAAAATATTTTTTTTTCAGGAGCAACTTATATTTTATACATTATTTTATAATTTTGAAGAACAAATTAACCTATGAGAACAAATAAAAACTAATAATTAAGATAAATTAGTCTAATCTTTTTATTTTTTTTAATTAAATATTTATTTTATTTTTATTATATCTTATATATCTTAAAACAGCTTTTTTGATGCATTTTATGCTGCCTACATTTTTCATGGTGATGTAATGTTTTCAGCTAATGATATATGGCTTACTATCTGCCATAAATTCGCAGAAGAAATCAATTAAAATGCTGAAAAATATAGAGATATTTTTGTATTTCATGAAGGAAAGAAAGAGTTAACTATTTATCTTGATGGGGATTCCTAAGATTGGAAGATTTTCCTTGCTAAAATAATAGATGGGACAGAGCAATCGATTTATTTAACATTGAAATTTCCAAAAACACTAAAGGAGATATAGCTTAATTAATTAAAAATGATTTTTCTTCTACTAATTGGATAGAATAAGCTTCTTCTAATATATGCTTAATGTCTTAAATGCAAAAATATTTTGATTACAAAACGATGGTATGTATATGTGGCATATAGAATGTTCATTTTGTTGGAGGAATTGAAGATTTTGAACATTTAGCAGCAAAGATTTCTACTTTGAAATAAAATTATTAATTAGATAGTAATTTTACATATTACCTATCTAATGTATTAAATATTGTTAATAATTTTATTAGCTAAATGAAAAACCCTAATTAGCCAGATATTGTTTAGTTCTGGAATACTATATTTGAAGAAAAAAGTGTACCATAAGATAAAGGTTGTGGAATAGGTGGCTACACATCTTTTAAAGGTTGGTTCAAACACTTCTTTAATGATTATGAAATTTTAAGAGATAAAGTACCATAATTTACTTCTTAAGCCTCTGTGAAAGTAATTAATGATATTTAAAAAAAGACTTACAACCTAACATTTATCACTAAAATGGAAGGTGTAGAAGAAATTGAACCTAATGTTTTCCGTCCAAACATTAATATTAGTGTCTTAGATGCTGATTAAACTAAAACAAAAAATTTATTATTCTGGTGATCTTAAAAATATTATTTTAAAAATAATAATTTAAAATTTCTTTATTTTAGCTTTTTTTGTAATTGTTTGTTTGAATATACTAATTAGATAGTAAACCAATTAGTCAAATATTGATTTAATTTCATACAACAAAATGTAAAATAAATACATATATTTTTATACACCATCATTCTATTAACCAAGTTTTAATATAACACACATCAATTTATTTATATTTAATGTAGATACTCAAAAATTAAGAACTATTTTTGAGAAAAAAATATTTTTTAATTAAATAAAAAAAAAATTAAAATATATGAAGTCCATATTAATTTTATTTATTTTATAAAAAAGTGGGAAAGTCAAGTATTTTTTTTTAGAATTTAAAAATAATAAAAGGTAGTTAATAGAGTAGTTCACGAAGATTATTTATTAAATTATTCTAAATTAGAGTTCTATGTTTATCAAACGCATTTCTAAATTTTCTATTTCTTGATATATTTCTAACAATTATCATAGCTTAATAATACTTAAATTACAAATTTCTTAATTTAATTCATTATGTTAGTATAAATTATAAGTTATAACGCAATATAATTAAAAAAAATAAATAATTAAGCTCAAATGATTTGTTTATCTTAATTTAATTAAGTTACTATTCAATCAATAAAAAAGATGTTTAATACAAGTTTTTGATTACTAAATTTTAAATTTGAGGTTATAATGTGAAAAATTAATTTCAAGGAGCAATTATTATCTGCTCTATTAAATAAATTATTAGGATTTAATTATATTATGTAATATTTTAACTAATTTTTTAATCTTAAATTTCAGGTTATTTAGCTAAAAATTAATTTAAACATAATTTATTAAATTTATCAACTAATTTTCTCATAATTTTAATCCATAATTTAATATAAGTTATAACGCAAATAAATTAAGCAAAAAATAAATAGTTCTATTTTAAAAGTTGGGTTTTTTATCGTTTTTTAAATTTGACAAAATAAAACAATAAAATTTACTATTTTTACTTTTCAACAAATCTTAACCTTTTTTTAACGAAATTAATAAAATAATGTTTACTAAATTACTTACACCATACAAATTTCCAAGTTTTAAAATATTAAAACTAAAAAATTTTTGTGAAGCTAAATTCTTTTTTACTCATAAAAAAGTATATAAATTAAATGATTATTTTAATTAATCCAAGAGTTAATTAATATATTTCATAAGAATTTTGAATTTTACAACTCTTTAAACAGAGTTAAGAGTTAATCAATTTCTAATAATCCTTAATTCAAAAAAAAATAATAATAAAAATAATAAAACAAAAAAAACAGAATAAAATGAGCTAAGTATATATTGCCATATCTTTTGTAGTCCTAGCTTTAAGCTTTGTCTAGGGTTCTACTATAGATAGGATAAATCTTGATAAAAAGACATACACTTACCTCACATAAACAAGCCTCTAAAGTCAAAGTAGCTCTAACTCAAACATTTACAATTGTTAAGCGATTAGTGAATACTTCTAAACTGTTGGCTAAAATGATTCTCTGTCTCTAAGTTACAGTGTATAAAAACATAATTACTTGCATGTTTCTTTTGATTATGCATTTATCAACATATAAGAAGTATCAGGAGGTGCGATTAAGTAAGGTCAAGTTGATATAAGCGGTACTACTTATAACTTTTCAACAAACGTTTACTCTGACAACTACAAATGTATGACAAGAGCAGACAACACAAAGGTGGATGGAAAATCTTCAGCTTCTTTTGTTTTGGCTCATTCTGGATAAATTGATTTAAAGTTCTATTCAAATAATATAGCATCTTTTGCAAGATTTGGTGTTTCTAATTTAACAATTACTGCTACTTATTGTGGAACAAATGCTGAACTTAGCTCTAAAACATTTACTTGTGTATGTAAATCAGGATATAAAGAGACTATTACTTAATACGGAAACCTCAAATTTAATGAATGTTAATGAAAATTATAAAATAAAATTAATTATGTATATTTTATTTAATACATTTGAGTAAAATTTTATTGATAATTAAAATTTTAAATAAATGTGTATTTATTCAAATGAATTTTTATAAATAAATATGTTAAACACAATCTCTTCAAAGCAAAATACATTTTTGAATAATTTTTAATCTCAAATTAATTTTATACTTATTTTAGAATATTAAAAAATTTGACTTTCTTTTATCAAAATTTTTATGTATTAGAATTTAATATTTAATTATATTTAATTGAATAAATATGAATGAAGTATTTATAAAATAGCAAGTTACTATACTTTTTATTCCAATATTTTTCAAGTATATTATATTTTACTTTAGAGTAAATTTATGTTGGTTATCATTATAAAACCAATTTTTTAACATAAAATATGAAAATAGTGATTAACTTAAAATTATCAAAGTAAGAAAAAATGCGAAAATTAAGGATTAAGATTTTCAAAATTTAATCCTCATAATAAATTATATATTTTCTGTTCACTTCAATCAATATTTTTATTTCTCTTTATTAAAATATATTTAGTCCATATTAATTTTATAAAAAAAGTGGTAAAAAAAGGATTTTTTTGTATTTAAAAACAATAAAAGTTAGTTAATAGAATAGTTCATGAAATTAGATTTACATGATTACAAAACGCATTTCTAACTCTTCTATTTGAAGATATATCTTTAAAAATCATCATAGCATAATAATATTTAAATTAAAAATATCTTCATTTGATTTGTTAAATTATATCGAAATTAACTTTTAGTTATAATATAATATAATTAAATAAAAATAAATAATTAAGCTTAAATGGTTTATTTATATTAATTTAATTCAATTACAATTCAATCAATATAAAGATATCTAATATGAGTTATTTGGTTACCAAACGTATTACTAAATGTTAAATTTGAGGTTATAACTAGAAAAAATTAATTTTAATTTGTTATACTTGAATTTCAAATATCCTAATCTAATTAATTATATATCGAAATTCATATAAGTTATAACGCAAAATAATTAAATAAAAATAAATAATTCATCTAAAATAGCCTATTAATAAATTATATATGTCAAAACGTAATTTCATTCAATAAAAAATAAATAGTTTGCTGAAAAGGTAGATTTATCTTAATTTAATTCATTTTAATTTAATAAAAAATATATTTTACTTATTTTTATATTCCAAAATATGATATTCATTTTAAAACATAAAGTTTTTTTGAAATAAAAATATTATCTACTAAAATTAATAATTTCTATCTTATATCTTATTTGTATTAAGATATAATAATTTAAATTTTTTTAATAAATAAAAAACTAGCAGATTAAATTTCGAAAGAAAAATTAGTTTCAAGGAACTATTACTGTGTGCTTAATTAAATAAATTATTAGGATTTAATAAGAATTTTTAATGTTCTAACTCATTTTTTAATCTTAAATTTCAGGCTATTTCTATAAAAATTAATTCAAGCATAATATATTTAATTTATCAATTAATTTTTTCATAATTTTAATCCAGAGTTAAAAAAAAGTTATAACGCAAATAAGTTAAGCAAAAAATAAATAGTTCTATTTTAAAAGTTGGGTTTTTTATCATTTCTTAAATTCTATATAATAAAACAATAAAATTTACTATTTTAACTGTTCAACAAATATTTATTTTTTTTTAACGAACTTAATAAAATAATATTTACTAACATATTTACTTATACTATACAAATTTTCAAGTTTTAAAATATTAAAACTAAAAAATTATTGTGAAATTAAATTGTTTTTACACATAAAAAAGTATATAAATTAAATGATTATTTTAATTAATCCAAGAGTTAATTAATATATTTCATAAGAATTGCGAATTTTACAACTCTTTAAATAGAGTTAAGAATTAATCAATTTCTAATAATCCTTAATTCAAAAAAAAAAATAATAATAATAATAAAACAAAAAAAAACTGAATAAAATGAGCAAAGTATATATTGCCATATCTTTTGTAGTCCTAGCTTTGAGCTTTGTCTAATGTTCATCTACTATAGATAAGATAAATCTTGGTACATAGACATACTCTTACCTAACATAAACAATCCTCTAAAATCAAAGTAGCTCTAACTCAAACATTTGCAATTGTTAAACAATTAGTGAATACTTCTAAACTGTTGGCTAAAATGAATCTCTATCTCTAAATTACAGTGTTTAAACTCATAATTATTTGCATATTTCTTTTGATTATGTATTTATCAACGTATAAGGAGTGACAGGAGGTGCCACTAAGTAAGGTCAAGTTGATATAAATGGTACTACTTATAACTTTTCAACAATTGTTTACTCTTATTACTACAAGTGTATGTAAAGAACAAAAAATGCAAATGTGGATGGAAAATCTTCAGCTTCTTTTGTTTTGGCTCATTCTGGAAATATCGATTTGAATTTCTATTCAAATAATATAGGATCTCTTGCAAGATTTGGAGTTTCTAATTTAACAATTACTGCTGCTTATTGTGGAACAAATGCTGAACTTAGCTCTAAAACATTTACTTGTGTATGTAAATCAGGATATAAAGAGACTACTACTTAATCAGGAAGTCTCTAATATAATGAATGTAAATGAAATTTATAAAATAAAATTACTAATGTATATTTTATATGAATACATTTAAGTAAAAATTAATTGGCGATTATTTTAAATAAATGTGTATTTATTCAAATGAATTTTTTAAATAAATATAGAAAAATAAATTTTTGAATAATTTTTTAAGCTCAAATTAATTTGAAATTCATTTTTGGATAATAAAAAATTTTATTTTCTTTAATCAAAATTTTTATGTTATTGATTTTAATAGACTGATACGTAACTGGTTAGATAATTTTTTTTTTTACTAGACTCCTATGAATAATTTCTTTTGAAAGAAAAAAATACTCTGACTGCTGTAGTTCTTATATTGATGGGAGGTCTATATTAATTTTATTTATTTGATTAAAAAAGTGGTAAAGTCAAGTATTTTTTTTTGTATTTAAAAAAAATAAAAGTTAGTAAATAGAATAGCTAGCAAAAATCATTATTAAATTATTCAAAATTAGAGTTGCATTATTATCAAACGTATTTCTAAATTTTCTATTTCAGGATATATTTCTAATATATTCATAGTTTAATAATACATAATATTACAAATATCTTAATTTAAATTATTATATTAATATTAATAATATCAAAATTAATAAGAAGTTATAATCTAATCTAATTGAATAAAAAATAAATAATCAAGCTCAAATGGCTTTTTTACCTTAATTTAATTCAGTTACAAATAAATCAATAAAAAAGATATCTAATAGGAGTTATTTGATTACCAAATGTATTACTAAATTTTAAATTTGAGGTTATAATGTGAAAAATTAATTTTATTTTGCTATACTTGAATTTCCAACATTTATCGAAATTCAAAGAATAAAAAATCAAGTTACAATTATTGTCTGCTCAATTAAATAAATTATTATGATTTAATAAAATTATGTAATATTTTAACTATTTTTTAATCTTAATTTCAGGCTATTTGTCTAAAAATTAATTTAAACATAATTTATTTAATTTACAAATTAATTTTTTAATAATTTTTATCCAGAGTTTAATATAAGTTATAACGCAAATCAGTTAAGCAAAAATAAAAAATTATATTTTAAAAGTTGAGTTTTGTATAGTTTCTTAAATTCGACCAAATAAAACAATAAAACCTACTATTTTTATTGTTCAAAAAATCTTAATTTTTTTTTTAAACTAAATAAATAAAATAATATTTACTAAATTACTAAAACTAAAATTTTTTTCTTAAGTTAAATTCTTTTTTACTCATAAAAAGCTATCCAAAATTAAATGATTATTTTAAATTAATCCAAGAGTTAATTAATATATTTCATCAGAATCTTGAATTTTACAACTCTTTAAATAGAGTTAAGAATTAATCAATTTCTAATAATCCTTAATTCAAAAAAAAAAAAAATAATAATAATAAAACAAAAAAAAACTGAATAAAATGAGCAAAGTATATATTACCATATCTTTTTTAGTTGTAGCTTTAAGTTTTGTCTAGTGTTCTACTATAGATAGGATAAATCTTGATAAAAAGACATACACTTACCTCACATAAACAAGCCTCTAAAGTCAAAGTAGCTCTAACTCAAACATTTACAATTGTTAAGCGATTAGTGAATACTTCTAAACTGTTGGCTAAAATGATTCTCTGTCTCTAAGTTACAGTGTATAAAAACATAATTACTTGCATGTTTCTTTTGATTATGCATTTATCAACATATAAGAAGTATCAGGAGGTGCGATTAAGTAAGGTCAAGTTGATATAAGCGGTACTACTTATAACTTTTCAACAAACGTTTACTCTGACAACTACAAATGTATGACAAGAGCAGACAACACAAAGGTGGATGGAAAATCTTCAGCTTCTTTTGTTTTGGCTCATTCTGGATAAATAGATTTAAAGTTCTATTCAAATAATATAGCATCTTTTGCAAGATTTGGTGTTTCTAATTTAACAATTACTGCTGCTTATTGTGGAACAAATGCAGAACTTAGCTCTAAAACATTTACTTGTGTATGTAAATCAGGATATAAAGAGACTATTACTTAATATGGAAATCTCAAATTTAATGAATGTTAATGAAAATTATAAAATAAAATTACTAATATATTTTTTATGTAATTACATTTGAGTAAAAATTTATTGACAATTAATAAATAAATGTGTATTTATTCAAACGAATTTTTAAAATAAATATATTAAATAAAATACTCTTCAAAGTAAAATACATTTTTAATATCTTTTAAGCTCAACTTAATATTATATTTATTTAGGATAATAAAAAATTTAATTTTTTTAAATCAAAATTTTTATGTTTAAGAATTTAATATTTGGTTATATCTAATTGAATAAATATGAATGAAGTATTTATAAAATAAAAAATTACTTTCCTTTTTATTCTAATATAATATATTTTACTTTAGAGTAAATTTATCTATTTATCATGTTATAACCAATTTTTTAACATAAACTTTGAAACTACTTAAATTTGATTTACTTAAAGTAATCAAAGTAAGAAAAAATGTGAAAATTAAAGATTAAGTTTTTCAAAATTTAATTCCTCATAATAAATTATATATTTTCAACTCAGTTCTATCAATATTTTTATTTCTTATTATTAAAATAAATTTAGTTCATGTTATTTTTATTGATTTTATTAAAAAAGTTGGAAAGTCAAGGATTTTTTTGTATTTAAAAACAATAAAAGTTAGTAAATAGAATATTCATAAAAATCATTTATTAAATTATTCTAAATTAGATTTACATGATTACCAAATGCATTTATAACTCTTCTATTTATTATATATTCCTAAATATTGTCCTAGCTTAATAATACTTGAATTACAAATATATTATTTGATTAGTTATATTAATATCGAAATTCATTTTTAGTTATAACGTAATATAATTAAATAAAAAATAAATAATTAAGCTTAAATGGCTTATTTATAATAATTTAATTCATTTACAATTATTTGTTTACCAAACGTATTACTAAATTTTAAGCTTGAGATTATAACTTGAAAAAATTAATTTTAATTTGTTATACTTGAATTTCAAATCTATTAATTTAATTATTTATATATCGAAATTCAAATAAGTTATAACGCAAAATAATTAAATAAAAATAAATAATTCATCTAAAATAGCCTATTTATCTTAATTTAATTTATTTTGATTTAATTAAAATGTATGCAATATTACTAATTAGAGTTATTTAACTGCCAAGCATATTACTAAATCTTAAATTTAAGGTGAAAACGCTAAAAATTTATTTTATTTGATAGTATTTAGAAATATCTCAATTTAATAAATTATATAAGTTAAAAAGTAATTTAATTTATAAAAAATAAATAATTTAATGTAAAGGTAGATTTATCTTACTTAGTTTTATATTCCAAAATATGATATTCATTTAAAACATAAAGTATTTTGAAAAATAATATTTATCTATTAAAATTAAAATTTTCTATAATATCTTATTTGTGTTAAGAAAAAACAATTTAAATTTTTTTTAATAAATAAAAAATCAGTAGATTAAATAACGAAAGGAAAATTAGTTTCAATGACCTATTATTGTCTGCTTAATTAAATAAATTATTAGGATTTAATATGATTTTTTAATGTCCTAACTCATTGTTTAATCTTAAATTTCAGGCTCATAATATATTTAATTTATCAATTAACTTTTTCATAATTTTAATCCAGAGTTAAAAAAAAGTTATAACGCAAATCAGTTAAGCAAAACATAAATAGTTCTATTTTAAATGTTGGGTTTTTTATCGTTTCTTAAATTCTAAATAATAAAACAATAAAGCTTACTATTTTAACTATTCAACAAATCTTTATTTTTTTTTAAACGAAATAAATAAAATAATATTTACTAACTTATTTTCTATATATAAATTTTCAAGTTTTAAAATATTAAAACTAAAAAATTATTGTGAAATTAAACTGTTTTTTACACATAAAAAAGTATATAAATTAAATTATTATTTTAATTAATCTAAGAGTTAATTAATATATTTCATAAGAATTTCGAATTTTACAACTCTTTAAATAGAGTTAAGAATTAATCAATTTCTAATAATCCTTAATTCAAAAAAAAAAATAATAATAATAATAAAACAAAAAAAACTGAATAAAATGAGCAAAGTATATATTGCCATATCTTTTGTAGTCCTAGCTTTGAGCTTTGTCTAATGTTCATCTACTATAGATAAGATAAATCTTGGTACATAGACATACTCTTACCTAACATAAACAATCCTCTAAAATCAAAGTAGCTCTAACTCAAACATTTGCAATTGTTAAACAATTAGTGAATACTTCTAAACTGTTGGCTAAAATGAATCTCTATCTCTAAATTACAGTGTTTAAACTCATAATTATTTGCATATTTCTTTTGATTATGTATTTATCAACGTATAAGGAGTGACAGGAGGTGCCACTAAGTAAGGTCAAGTTGATATAAATGGTACTACTTATAACTTTTCAACAGTTGTTTACTCTTATTACTACAAGTGTATGTAAAGAACAAAAAATGCAAATGTGGATGGAAAATCTTCAGCTTCTTTTGTTTTGGCTCATTCTGGAAATATCGATTTGAATTTCTATTCAAATAATATAGGATCTCTTGCAAGATTTGGAGTTTCTAATTTAACAATTACTGCTGCTTATTGTGGAACAAATGCTGAACTTAGCTCTAAAACATTTACTTGTGTATGTAAATCAGGATATAAAGAGACTACTACTTAATCAGGAAGTCTCTAATATAATGAGTGTAAATGAAATTTATAAAATAAAATTATTTATGTATATTTTATATGAATACATTTGAGTAAAAATTATTTGACAATTATAATTTTAAATTAAGGTGTATTTATTAAAATGAAATGTTTATAAATAAATATATTAAACACAATTTTTTTTAAAGCAAAATAAAACTTTGAATAAATTAATTATATATATAGCAGAGTTGGGCGGATCCTTCATTTTTGAAAAATATCGGATTCGGATATCTATTTTTAAAAAGGAGCAGAGTATATTCCAAAAATAAAATTTTCAAACAATTTTCTCAAATTATAGTTATCACCTGTTACTAAATCTTAAATTAAAGTGAAAATGTTAAAAATTAATATTATTTTATAGTATTTTGATATATCTCAATTTAATAAATTATATATATTAAAACGTAATTTAATTCAATAAAAAAATAGATAATTTGCTATAAAGGTAGATTTATCCTAACTTAATTCATTTTAATTTTATGAAAATGGTATTTTACTTATTTATTCAAAAATATGATATTCATTTTAAAACATAAAGTATTTTGAAAAAATAATATTTATCAATTAAAATTAAAATTTTTTATCTAATATCATATTTGTATTAAGATTTTATAATTCAAACTTATTTTATAAATAAAAAACCAGTAGATTAAATAAGGAAAGGAAAATTACTTTCAAATAACAATTATTGTCTCCTCAATTAAATAAATTATTAGGATTTAATAAGATTTTTTAATGTTCTAACTCATTATTTAATTTCAGTCTATTTGGCTAAAAATTAATTCAAGCATAATATATTTAATTTATCAATTAACTTTTTCATTATTTTAATCCAAAGCTTAATATAAGTTATAACGCAAATCAGTTAAGCAAAAAAATAAATAGCTCTATTTTAAAAGTTGGGTTTTTTATCGTTTCTTAAATTCGACAAAATAAAACAAGAAATTTTACTATTTTTACTGTTTAACAAATCTTAATTTTTTCTTAAACAAAATAAATAAAATAATATTTACTAATTTACTTACACCATAAACATTTTCAAGTTTTAAAATATTAAAGCTAAAAATTTTTTGTGAAGTTAAATTCTTTTTTATTCATAAAAAATTATCCAAAATTGAATGTTTATTTTAAATTAATCCAAGAGTTAATTAATATATTTAATCAGAATCTTGAATTTTACAACTCTTTAAATAGAGTTAAGAATTAGTTAATTTCTAATAATCCTTAATTCAAAAAAAAAAAAATTAATAATAATAATAATAAAACAAAAAAAAACTGAATAAAATGAGCAAAGTATATATTGCCATATCTTTTGTAGTCCTAGCTTTCAGCTTAGTCTAGTGTACTACTATAGATAGGATAAATCTTGATAAAAAGACATACTCTTACCTTACATAAACAAGCCTCTAAAGTCAAAGTAGCTCTAACTCAAACATTTACAATTGTTAAGCGATTAGTGAATACTTCTAAACTGTTGGTTAAAATGAATCTCTGTCACTAAGTTACAGTGTTTAAACTCATAATTACTTGCATGTTACTTTTGATTATGCATTTATCAACATATAACAACTATCAGGAGGTGCGATTAAGTCAGGTCAAGTTGATATAAGTGGTACTACTTATACCTTTTCAACAATTGTTTACTCAGACAACTACAAATGTATGACAAGAACAGACAACACAAAGGTGGATGGAAAATCTTAAGTTTCTTTAGTTTTGGCTCATTCTGGAAATATTGATTTAAAGTTCTATTCAAATAATATAGCATCTTTTGCAAGATATGGAGTTTCTAATTTAACAATTACTGCTACTTATTGTGGAACAAATGCCTAACTTAGCTCTAAAACATTTACTTGTGTATGTAAATCAGGATATTAAGAGACTAGTACTTAATAAGGAGGTCTCCAATTTAATGAGTGTAAATGAAAATTATAAAATAAAATTACTTATGTATATTTTATATAAATACATTTGAGTAAAAATTAATTGGCAATTATAATTTTAAATAAATGTGAATTTATTCAAATGAATTTTTTAAAGAAATATATTAAACACAATTCTCTTCAAGCAAAATACATTTTTGAATAGTTTTTAATCATAAATTAATTTTATATTTATTTTAGGATAATAAAAATTTAATTTTATTAAATCAAAATTTTTATGTTTAAGAATTTAATATTTGATTATTTTTAATTCAATAAATATGAATGATATGAATGAGAAATATTATTTATAAATATTATGATTTTTAGACTATTTTTTTTACAAATTCTAATAATTAAAAAATTTTAAATGGCCATATTCACCTTAAACTTGTTGAATTTACTTTTTTAATAAGCATATTTTAAAAATTAATTTAAATTTTTTAATATCATATTTTTGTTAGATCCTTGGGACTCGGTCAGATGTTCTTACTCTGAGGAGTTGGGGTATAAATTTATAAGCAAATTTATTTTTCTTAATAAAAAAAATATCTACTTGATCACACGTTACCAGTGAGTGATCAAGTATTTTTAAAATAGAAAATTGCTACACTTTTTATTCCAATATTTTTCAAGAATAATATATTTTACTTCAAAGTAAATTTATATTGGTTATTATAAAACTGATTTTTTCACATAAACTATGGAAATAATAAAATTTGATTTAGTTAAAGTTATCAAAGTAATAAAAAATGTGAAAATTAAGGATTAAGCTTTTAAATTTAATTCCTCACAATAAATTATATGATTTCAGTTCAGTTCTATCAATATTTTTATTTCTTATTATTAAAATATATTTAGTGCATATTAATTTTATTGATTTTATAAAAAAGTTGTAAATTCAAAGATTTTTTTGTATTTAAAAACAATAAAAGTTATTTAATAGTATTATTCGTGAAGATAATTTATTAATTTATTCTAATTTAGATTTACATGATTACCAAACGCATTTCTAACTCTTCTATTTCAGGATATATTTCTAACAATTATGATATCTTAATAATACTTGAATTACAAATATCTTAATTTGATTAGCTATAATAATATAGAAATTAATTTTTCGTTATAACGTAATATAATTAAATAAATAATAAATAATTAACCTTAAATGGCTTATTTATTTTAATTTAATTTAATTACGACTCAATCAATAAAAAAGATATTTAATACAAGTTATTTGGTTACCAAACCTATTACTAAATTTTTTAATTTGAGGTTAAAACGTGAAAAATTAATGTTATTTTGCATTACTTGAATTTTAAATATCTTAATTTAATTAATTCTATATCGAAATTCATATAAGTTATAACGCAAAATAATTAAATAAAAATAAATAATTCATTTAAAATAGTAGATTTATCTAAATTTAATTTAGAGTTATTTAATTGCCAAGTGTATTACTAAATCTTAAATTTAGGTGAAAAATTTAAAAATTAATATTATTTTGTAGTATTTGGAAACATCTCAATATAATAAATTATATATGTTAAAACGTAATTTAATTCAATAAAAAAATAAATAATTTGCTGTAAAGTTAGATTTATCATAACTTAATTCATTTTAATTTGATGAAAATTGTATTTTATTTATTTTTATATTCTAAAATATGATATTCATTTTAAAACATACAGTCTTTTGAAAAAATAATATTTTTCTATTAAAATTAAATTTTTTTATCTAATATCTATAAGAGGGTGACACAAACAATATGCGTAGAATATAAACTTTTTGAAAACTTTAAAATTCAGCTGATCAAAAATTTTGTCATCAACACGTCTTGATTGTGTCATCCTATGTTTGTGTTAGATTTTATAATTCAAATGTATTTAAAAAATCAAATACCAATAGATTAAATAAGGAAATGAAAATTACTTTCAAGGAACAATTAATGTCGACTCAATTAAATAAATTATTAGGATTTAATAAGATTTTTTAATGTTCTAACTCATTTTTTAATTTCAGGCTATTTGGCTAAAAATTAATTCAAGCATAATATATTTAATTTATCAATTAGCTTTTTCATAATTTTAATCCAAAGTTAAATATAAGTTATAACGCAAATCAGTTAAGCAAAAAATAAATAGTTCTATTTTAAAAGTTGGGTTTTTTATCGTTTCTTAAATTCTATAAAATAAAACAAATAATAAAACTTACTATTTTTACTATTCAAAAAATATTAATTTTTTTAACGAAATAAATAAAATAATATTTACTAACTTACTTATTCCATACAAATTTTCAAGTTTTAAAATATTAAAACTAAAAAATGTTTGTAAGTTAAATTCTTTTTTACTCATAAAAAGCACTCCAATATTAAATGAATATTTTAAGTTAATCCAAAAGTTAATTAATATACTTCATCAGAATATTGAATTTTATAACTCTTTAAATAGAGTTAGGAATTAATCAATTTTCAATAATCCTTAATTCAAAAAATAAAATAAAAATAATAAAACAAAAAAAAACTGAATAAAATGAGCAAAGTATATATTGCAATATCTTTTGTAGTCCTAGCTTTGAGCTTTGTCTAGTGTACTACTATAGATAGGATAAATCTTGATAAAAAGACATACAATTACCTCCCATAAACAAGCCTCTAAAGTCAAAGCAGTTCTAACTCCAACATTTACAATTGTTAAGCGATTAATGAATACTTCTAAACCATGGGCTAAAATGAATCTCTGTCTCTAAGTTACAGTGTTTTAAAACATAATTACTTGCATATTACTTTTGATTATGCATTTATCAACATATAAGAAGTATCAGGAGGTGCGATTAAGTAAGGTGAAGTTGATATAAGTGGTACTACTTATAACTTTTCAACAAATGTTTACTCTGACAACTACAAATGTATGACAAGAACAGACAACACAAAGGTTGATGGAAAATCGTCAGCTTCTTTTGTTTTGGCTCACTCTGGATAAATTGATTTGAAGTTCTATTCAAATAATTTAGCATCTTTTGCAAGATTTGGAGTTTCTAATTTAACAATTACTGCTACTTATTGTGGAACAAATGCTGAACTTAGCTCTAAAACATTTACTTGTGTATGTAAATCAGGATATAAAGAGACAATTACCTAATAAGGAGGTCTCCAATTTAATGAGTGTAAATGAAAATTATAAAATAAAATTACTAATGTATGTTTTATGTGATTATATTTGAGTAAAATTAATTTGCAATTATAATTTTAAACAAATGCTTATTTATTCAAATTAAATGTAAAAAATAAATAAACTAATCACAATTATCTTCAAAGCAAAATAAATTTTTGAATTATTTTTTAAGCTTAAATTAATTTTATATTTATTTTAGGATAATAAAAAATTTAATTTTCTTAAATCAAAATTTTTATTTTTAAGAATTTAATATTTTATTATTTCTAATTGAATAAATAGGAATGAGAGATATTTTTATCAATATTATTTTTTTTAGAATTTATTTTTGAAAAAATACTAGTAATTAAAAACTTTTTAAATCGCTTATTCAGCTTAACATAAATAACATTTATTATTTGCATTTCAAGGCAAAAAGGACAAGATTCCCTAGTTTAAAACTCGAAAACACTCATAAAAAGTCAACTCTTTTGCAGGAGTATCTAAAGATGGCATTAATAAATTATATTGCTATTTAAATTCCTCATACTTGCTACATAATTTCAAAGGAATTTCAATAAATTTTTATCAAAAATTCAATGCTAAGTAGCCTTCTTGCTTTTTTATTTTTGTTTATCAAAATTTATCAGATATACCTTTGATTTTATTTAAAGCAAATGCATTTAAATTTTGTATGCAAAACTAATTTTTTTGCTTTAAATTCATAAAATTATAAATGATCTCTTTTCATTGGATTGAATGGTATTTGGCTCAATTTATAGTAATATAATCTTTTTACTTCTTCTTATCACGAAATTATTGATTTATTTATTTTGTCATTAAGCATGCATGCTAATTCTACACTAAAATAAAAATATTTAAGACCATTCATGAATTATTTTTCTTCTAATCTGATATTCAAAATATTTTGTATTTAAAGTATTGTAAAATGCAAATTTCATTCTTAATTTGGTTAGCATTATATTATTTATCTATTTTATAATTAAGATAGAATATTTTTTGTTTAATTAATTTAATATTTTATTTAAATATTTAAAAAAGTATACAAATTTAGATGCTGCAAAATTATAAGATTAAGAATACTAAAAATTTGATAAACAACAATCTTCAAGTAATATTATTCCAGCAAGTCTTTTTAACTGTTATTCGATTTTAATTATTAAAATGTTAACAATAATATCTAAACACAATTTCTAAATTTAATTTCATGCCAATAATAATTAATAATTTACAAACCAAAGAAAATAACATTTTTTTAATTAATTTCAAGATTAGAATAAATATAAGTATAAAATGAGATTGCAAATAAAAGATGAAAATGATATTTAAATAGCTAAAGAAGATGCTTATGAGCTAAATTATATGAAGCCGCCTTTAGAAGCTCACCTTATAAATCATGATGGTAAGTTTAGAATTAAAAATTTTTTAAGAGTATAAAATTTATAATTAATCCTAAAAGCTCATTATATTCATAGTGTTGACAAAAAGGGGAAACATACCAGAAGAATATTTTATGACTAAGAATTCAATGAGTACGAAAAAGAGAAAATTAAAGAATTTAGATAGCTATTAAAAGATCAGCAAATAGCTCTACCTACAGAGTAATTTATTATTTAAATATATTTATTTTGATAGTCCTACCTTTACTAGCTTACTTACTATTCGTTAAATAAATAGATGGAGTGATTTAAAGATTTTGAAATGTATTTATAATGAGCAATTTAATAAGAAAGACTTCATTAATTTAGTTAAAAAACATATAAAATGGTTAAATGATTTTGCTTTATAAAATCCTTCAGAAGAAACAATAGAAAAATTTTTAGTAAAATAATAAATATCTGATTAAAAAAATCTTACAATTAATTTCAATTTTTTAATTTAATTAGAAAAGAGGAGTGATGTATACATTTGGTAGAGATAATTTATTTAGACCTATTGTTTTTGTCAATTCTTATATGATTTAAGGTGATAGTGTAATATCAAATTTTTTCAATTTTTTAAGAAAAAAAGAAATTTTAATAAAATTCTTAGTTATTTATTTTGTTTGCTTATTTGAAAGTTTTTTATTATCAAATATCAAAAAGATTATTATAAATCCATTACTTATTAAAATTATTTAACAGAATAATATTAATGATATGAATGCAATTAATGGCGCTTTATGCAAATTATTGAGTACAGTCTAAAAAAATATGTTCTTAGAAGGCAAAGTAGAAAATTGGATCATTTGCATTGACACGAATTATTGTGGTTTATCTGATCTTGATTTCAAAGTATTCAATATTTTTATTATGTATTATTTAATTATATTTTATTATTGTAAGGTAATATAAAAGATTATTGAGTGTATGGTTGCTAACTACACTTGCATATTACATAAATTAATTATTTTAAATCCTTCTTGGTCTTTTAGGTAGTGTTGGAAAATTATTTCAGGTATTTTTTATCAAATATTATTTTATTAACTGAGACATAAATCTTTATAAAAGCATTCATACCATCTGACTCCTAAGACAAAATAGAGTTTATAACTTCTGAAGAATTCCATAAGCTTGTTGAAATAGGCATAAATCCTGATTAAATTGAAAAAAAGTATGGAGGAAATCATGAAAACCTAACTTAATTCTGGTAACATTAATACTTAAACTAAAAACTAATTTTAAATTTTTTAACAAATAACAAAGGCCTCCAATCAATACGTTTAAAAGTCATCATAATAACTAATTTTCCACTCCATCCAGAAGAGAAAGTAGCCACTATCATTCTATGATAGATCATTCTCACTTCATATTTTCAAGATAAGACTCTTAAAGAGAGTTCAATGATCAAGAAATAACTTAAGATGGAATGAATTTGAATTCAAAATAAATACTAGAAGATAAGTAGTAGCACAACATAATTGATAAATTAGTATAAAAAGATATCAAAATAGAAGATAAAATCTAAAATTGCCCTATAGATTAGCCCTATCATTAAAAATCTACTGGCTGCTGCTCGAGTAATTAATGCAATATATTTTGAATTGATGATTAAATTCGATAATTAAATATACTAAATTTCATGATAAAAAAAATTCAAAGTAAATGAAATACTTTGAAAAAAAAATTTATTTGTTTAAAACCAAGCATAGAAAATAAATATATAAATAAATAACGAATAGCATAATTACAATAGATAAAATAAAATCTTTTATATTAAAAAAATAAAAATATAAAATGGTGTTTTAAGTATATTAAAACGAAAAAAGATAACAGGGTTTTCGAATTTTATTAAATATTGAATCTTAAAAGAGAATAATTAAAAATACTACTCTGAAAACATTGAATAAAATAAATATAAAGTATGTTAAATTTAGTTAAATTTTATATGTGTATGTATATAAGTAATATATAAATATGTAATTTGAGCAAGAAGAATATTTTATTTTAGAAATATTTTATATAATTTAAAGTATATTTTTACAATATTATATATATACATACATTTATACTAATAATAAAAGGAAAGAATTATATCAATTTTCAATTCCTTCTTAATCCTAATAATTCTTTACTGCTTCTAAGATCTTAATAATACCTTTAGCAGCTTATATTTTTAATTCTTTTTCATATAAAGCACCATCAGGGCTGCTCTATGGAAGAACATGTCCTCTTCTTTCCTTAAGTTCTTTAATTTTCTTTTTAAGTAAATTTTCTCTCTCTCTTCTTAATTCTGAGCGCACTTTTTTCAAAGGTTTATTGAAATCTGAAAAAATTGGATTATTAGAGGTTGTCTTCTTTACATCTTGATTGAGAATTTTAGAAAACACACTGCTGAAAGTAGATTTTTGCTTTGAACCATCCATATTATCATCTCCATGGTCGCTTTCGTTATTACTTTAATTTTAAACATCAAAACTATCGTTTGTTCTATCAGATCCCTTTCTCTTAAGTTATGGCTAAATTTATTCAGTTTGTCCTTTCTTGGTTTAGTTTTTATCATGCTTTTTAATAGCTTATCCTTATCTTTGAGCATGCTAGTTCTTTTAAGCAACTTGTTCGTCGTCACTATCATCTTAGAAACGACGCATCAACTGCTTGACCTTTTTATTCTTTTTTGATAAAATTCTGTGCTTCTACTTCATGATTTATCTATGTATTTATCTATCTATTGTATGTTGTATTAATTTACTAGTTTTGATAAGTTTATAATATATATTTAATATTTGATAAGACTGATTAATTACTGAAATTATTACTTATATTTTTGATGTCTTAAAGATGTTTTATGCAATTTATTCAAAAATTTTATATCCAAGATTTGCTCATTCATTATCTATTTGATCTTATTTCTACATTAACTTAATTTATCCTTAAGTATTGCTATATATTCATTCATTCATTTATTGATTTTCATAAAAACATTCTAAAATCTAATCATAAACATTTTAATCACTTCTACATTTCTATTTATTACCTTTAAAATATCTTAAATTTGTCAACTAATATTTCTCCATTAAAATTTAAATTTAGTCAAAAATAATTTAATTTTTTTTTAATAAATTCAAATGCTAAAGATAATAATTTTTTTTTTCATTTAAAATATCCATTTTATTTAATAATTTTTTTTACTTTAAAACTTTGTTAAGAAGTGATTATACACTAAAAGCTTAGCTTATTTATTTAAATTTAATAATCCAAAATATTAATATTATATATACATAATTATACACTCTAAACTAATTATACTATTTTACAACATATTTACAATTTACAAGAAATATTTTCACTTGATAGTTTTATTAATGATAATTTCTGAGAGATATTTATTTAAATACAATATTTGATTTTTAAATTATTTTTAAACATATTTAAATTATTATTTTTATGTGTATATATCAAAATAACTTCTATTTACATCAATTATATATATAATACACTTTAGCTTATCAATTATAATAAAAGTTTAATATATAAAAATTAGTTAACATTGTTTATCTATATATCAATTAAATTTAGAATTCTATTATTTTATCTTTTATCAATTAATGCTAAATTATTATGGTTGGTTATTATCTTTTAATTGACCTATTTCATTTTCATCTATTATGTCATCTTAAAAATATTTACAATTTTAAATAAGTGGGCTTCCTTAAGCTTACTTTTAATCTTCTTGCATTTTTTAATTTTTCTATTAATCTTTCTTTAATTTTTCACTAAAAGAGATAGATTTTTGCATTCTTACAGATTAAGCACCTCTTAAAGTACTGTTTGTGCTTTCAGAAGTTAATTATTAGTGTAAACTTGGGATCTAAACTGAATTATAGTCTGAGAGTTTTTCTACTTTAAACTTTTTAGATATAATTTGATCAAAAGTTGTGGAAGTTGAGTTAAGTTTTGGGGTGGATGGTAAAGTTTAGTTAAATGGAATAAAATGGTTATTCAAAAATTATTATCCTTAATTATTAGTTTTAGAGTAAATATTATCTATATTAGCATCAATACACCCTTTTAACATAGGCTTTAATGAAGAAGATTTCTTTGAAAGTATTTTATTTGTGGATGAAAAATTCTGGTCAATACCAACATCTTAGAAACTGCCTATTTATTGCTTTTCCTTTTTTAAATTAAAAGTACTCTAGTTTTAATATTAATTGCTATTAATATCAGGAATATCATTTATATTTTTTAGAGAGTTCATATTTTATTTTTAAGTTAAATTATTATTTAAAGTTGAATTATTCTCCTAAAATGTAGATTTTTCTTTTCTAATATTATTTTAATCCATTATAATGGACTAAGGAGATTTACTTCTAGAGAGTCTTATTGACTACTCACAAATATTAGGTTTAAAAGTGCACTTTTGTAGTTCATTTTAAATTTATACTCTTTAATTAATTGATTAATTAATTAATTTTATTTGATTATCTTAATATAGCTTTTCAAACACAGATAAGTTTTTTTGTTAATCTTTTTATGATAGAGAATCTTTTTCACTATTATTATGTAAACTTCCCTTAGAAGTCCTTGAATATGTAAGCTATTTTTAGGAGCTACCTAATAATTATCTCTCTTTTTGTTCTATTTCTTATGATTCACCAACTTTTATTTTTTCATATTCTTCTTATCTATTTAAAATTGAAATTAATAAAAATTTTTATAAATCAAAAATTTTACTGTTTTATTGGAAGCTTTTAGATTTCTGTAGCACTGTTATCAAAATTTTCAAATGTGAAATTCACATTTTCAGATTTGAAAATATTTTCTTTGGAACTTTGAACATTTATCTTTTAATTTTTCTATGAAACACTATAAGAAGGACTAGACTTATGTTTAGATACTAACTTTGGCATAAAAGTGCAGTTTTTAAGCTCTTATTTTATTTTCATGCTTTCATATGCCTTTTACCCTTAATCTTTGGATTTACTTAAGTTATATAATTTTTCATGAACGGAATCTACTTGATTATTTGTATTTTATTTATTGGTTTGTGAATTTTGTGAAGATTTTTATTATAATTATCTTTATTAGTTTAAACTGGTTTCGTTATCAAAATCGATATATAATTCATGTAAAATTTAAGCAGACTTACTCTTATTTATAATATTTTGATTCTTTTGGCTATTATTTTATGTATTTTCTTTATTTTAATTTGATATTTCTTAGGTATCTAGATTATGCAGCTTTTAAGTTTATAGTTAACAAGGTTAAATTGATAAATGTTGTGCTTATTCAGGTTGATCAATATTTACTTAAAGATTAGTTTTTTATTAAAATGTTGAAACATACTTATTAACTCCCTCTTCAGTTAATATTGTTTGTTGTTATAGTTTTTAACTAGCTTCTTTATTGGAAACCATAAGTTATTTTTCATTTTAATCTTGTGATTTAGTTTTTTCTAAATCTCTTTCTTCCTGTATATATTGATTATTAGTATTATAGGTATCTTGGCAATGATCCTCATCAAAACAATACTAAGGTAGTTTATTTATTTGATAAATCAAATTTAAATCCGTCATTTTCTCTTAATTATTAAAACTATCTTGCTAGCGGTTTAAAAGTTATTTACCTATTTATTATAGATTATTAAATTGGGTTTTAGCTTCTTAAACTACTTGATTACTATCCGAATCTTTTCTATTGAATTACAGATCTTACTATTTAATTTATTTATTTTGTTATATTTATAAAATCAAATTATTTTAATTCGTAAAATTTTAATAAATATTTTAGTATTTTGAAACAGAATTCTGATTTGACAAATCTTCATCAGTTAATAATTGGCTATCTTCTTGTTAGATATAAATATGTTGCATCTATTTTTCTTAATCTAAGTTATTTTAATTTTTTAGGTTTAGGTTTTAGTCTATACACTTCTGAGGTTAGCCTTCATTATCTAAACATTAAGTCTAATTTTACTAATTATATAATCTTGTTTTAATATTTATTTAATCTTAAAGTTCCCTGTTTTGTTACTGTATAAATTATTAATTATATTAACCATGATTACCGACAACAGAATTTTCAAATTAGGATAAATCATTGTTGTTATTTATATTTTATAATTAGTCATTTATTGAGTCAAATTGATTTTTATTATTAGAAAACTAAATTTCTGAAATAAATGGATTTATCTATGATATAGCTAATTATTCTCCAAATTAAGATAAGTTTTAATTTTATTAAGCTGCAAATGCATCTTAAGACTGCATAAAGAAAGAATTCATTTAACTATTAGTGAATATATTTTATGATTAAAATCTTTGTGCGTTATTCAAAGGTTTGGTGAGACTCCTTAAACTAGATTCAAAATTTATTGAAGTAGAATCATCTAAATTTTTAGATATATGAGAGTAATTGTGAATATTTGCTAGCTAGCAAGCTTAATTAGAGTTTTATTGCATATTTGTAGTAAATTGGTAATTATGTTAACCATTTAAACCCTACCTATCACTTTTGTTCTTCAATTCATTAAAATCTTTATGTTAAAAATTTGAATTGTTTTAATTTTAGACATTTCGTTTTGAAATTTCATTTTCATTCCATTCAAAATCGTTTTAACTTGTTTCATTTTCTAGTTAATTTATTTATCTTAAATCATTTTTTTCTTAGCAATTTTACAACCCTAAATCTTAACAAAACTCTTTTTGTATTTCTTCATCTTCTTTATCAAAAAATTAATTCTATTAGTAATTTAATTAGTTTTTAACTTCTAAATCTAACTAATTTTTTGTTATATTTTATTGTTAGCAAATATTTTCTTAGATTTTTTCACAAGAAAATAATTAAGAATAGTTATTCTTAGCTTAGGTATTTTCTCCACTTTAAGAAGATGGACTGTACTCCATTATTTATTCTTTATATTGAAAATACTTTTACCTATTATAGAGCTCGGGAGTAGCATTAGCAGAATTCAATGCAGAAAAATTGAATTTTATTGCTGTATTATTTGTAGGACTAATAAGAGTCGAAAGAGGACGAAAGGTACAGGCCTTATTTTCCTCAGATTTCAGACTTTGTTATAAACTAATTGCTTGGCTCTGTAAACTATTGTTATTATTATTATAACTCATGCTGCTATTATTACTAATAAATACTTGATCATTCTTATAATTTTAAGTATTTTCTAAACCCCCTTCTTTGTTCTAATTCATTTATTAGATTTAATTCTAATAAGGCTTTAAAATGTTATCAAATTATTTTAACGAAGGTATGTCATTTTCTGGATGCTATTTATTTAATTGAATTCTACTTGAACTGTGTAAATCTATCAAACTACGATTTTATTAAGATTCCTTGTAAGTAAAAAATTTATTTGTATTATTACTAATTGTCTTTTCTTATTAGCTTAGGGTTTTAGGTGTTTAACTTTTGAGATTATTTGAAAAGTTATAATTCAAATTTAATTATTTCTGTTTGGAATCAGCTAAAACAACACTATGGCAATTTATTTTTTTTTTTAATACATGGTTTTTTAGCAACTAAAAAGAATACCTTAAATGAACTTTTATCTTAAAATTAAATAACTTTGATACTTTCTCCAATTATTCATTCACAAATGTGCGATCCATCCTTTTTTTTCTCTAAACCTCTACTTCTTGCTTAGATAAATTTTAAAAAGAAGGTTTACAATAATTTTAGTAGAAGGCATTAGGAAGCGAGTTATTTGATATTTCATTTATATCATCAGCTTATTATTAATCTTTTTTTATATCATTAATTCCTTAAAGCACTCCTTGCTAGTGCTTTTTCATAATTTCTGAAATATTTTTTTAGTTTGTACTACTGGGTACTTCATTTGGTAATTCTATTTAAGTATCTTCATTCTCCTCTTCTGTTATAATAGAAGGTATTTTACTATTTCTTTTAACTTACTCATGATTATAATTTTATTTTTGATTTAATTTTTATAATTTTTCACTCCATACTTGCATCATCCTTAAAGCTACATCGTAACAATCAGAAGGAGTAAGACACTTTAAAAAATCAGCAAATAAGAATAAACATCTTTTAGATTAAGTACTAATTTTTTCAACGATATTTATTTCCTCTTTAGGAGTAATCACCCCTAATTCTATTAGGTACTATAAAAACTATTTACTTTATTCTAATGTTAATTCCATAAAAATGTTTAAGATTTTCTTTAAACAATCAAAAATTCAGTAAAAATGAATTAATTATGTTTACAAAACAATTCTTTTTCAATTGCGTATTTAATTAATTTGAAATTTCAAACGATTAAATCGAATATCTTTTGATTACATAAATACAAGCTATTAATTTAATTAAAATCCCAAACGTTTAAATAATATTTTCAAATAAATTTCTATCAAATCAACTCTGATTCAAAAAACAAAATCTTCAAATAATTTAACAAATCTCATTTATTTCTTTATTAAAAAAAATCAATATAATGAAAATGACAATAAGCACTTGATATTATGTTTTATCAAATAAATATATTTATTTCAATAATAATATAGTTTTTTTAAAACCAATTTAAAAAAGATCAAACAAACAATCTGATTTTATGTTTTTAGAATTAATAAAAAGAATTTATTAGATGAAAAATATATCTTTAAAAAACAAATGAAACTATTAACTAAAAAGATTAAAATAAAAATAATTTTTAATTTATTAACAGATTTGATAAATAAAATATTCAAATTTCTAGAATTTCTTCAAAATTGCTGAAATTTTAATATTTATTTCCAATAGATTATTTTAATTTATTTTGTTATGACTAACTATATTTTTAAGAAGTAGCTGTTGAAGTAGAAGAAACAGATGCTCTTGATTCTGTATCTCCACTAACATCGCTGTTGTTTCCATACCCTCTTCCAAAATTTTTTATTTGTTCGTTTTCTCTTAATGAAGACTAAAAATTTATATTAATACATAGTATAAAAATAAATAACATATTTTAAAGTAATTACTGCTGTGTTATAACCAAAGTACTATGATGGAGAGCTTTGTTTCATCTTATCGAATTTTCTAGCCCATGAATTTCTTGCTAATTTATTCATTAAAATAATTTTTTATATAAAATTTTATTTATAATTCATTTCTATTTTACCTCTTTATATGAGTTATTTACCCTAATCGATACGTTCATCGTCAAAGTTATCTGAGAATTCAAATTATTTTAAGCCAAGAGAACTCAAAATTTTTTAATAAACATCAAAAGCATTGAATAAAATTAGCATGATAAGAATCATTGGGAAGAAATAGGTGTTTGCTGATCCTAAAATGGGTACGTCATCCATAGCTCCAATAATTCTTTCAAATGCTGAATCTTTAACTCCTAAGATTTTGAGATAATTGTAAGAAATAGGAGCAGAAACTCTAGCAAAATTACTTTTTATAAAAAAATAACATATTAATTTTCTAGATATTACAATTTAGTTTATTTACATGGAGAAAAACATAAGACTTGGAGCATCAGTTTAGTGATATTTATATAAGCCAAATAGATTTGCTAATTTAACTTAGAACATACTATAATAGACACAAAAAGTAATGTAAAGCAGAGGAATCAAGACCAAGAACTATTAACAATAAAAATAAATTAATAAATATTTAAATACTAATTTAAATTACCTATGTTCCTATCAAATGTGTAGTATCATCTACAAGTATGTAGTTAAATGGGTTAATTACTTTTCCCGAGAAAATTGAAATCTCTCCTAAAAGAACAAGCAAGGAAAGCATACCAAAAGTAAAGGCACAAATAATCATAAATATTTTTTTAGCTTTACAATTCCAGAACCAAAAAGCCACATCTATGAAATGACCTAATTTACCTTGACGATTTACATAAAAATCACTGTCAATTTTATTTTCAGAAGAGTCTTTATTTTTCTTTAAGTCTTCTGTGAAAAAAGCTTTATCAAGAAGATAGTCCCACTTAGTTTATTCTCTTTTTAATTACTAGACAAGTGACTTCATCTCTTTGTTTAAGCTAGCTAATTTATCAATATTTATTACTCCAAAAGAATTTAAATCTTAGCGTGTAGATTCGCTGGGTTAGTTTAACTCTTTGCAATGGCTAACAATATCAGCAGGTACTAAATCAATAATCTAATTAAAGTAAGATTCAAACTCTTTGTATCTTTACTGAGCAAGCAGTAAAAATTTAACCTTTTCTTCTAATTTAAAAACTGTTTCTAATTTTGTTTCATCTAATTTGGCAGCTTGGAATTAACACAATCTAAATATAAGAAATATTTCTGTATTAAGGATTGATTAAACTAATTAAATTTGTTACTTAATAATGGTTTCTTCGTTTCTTTCTCTCCAACATTTCTTAGGAATCATAACTAATCCATGTCCCAACAAAATAACCACCAAAAAGATACCACTTTTTATTATAAAAATGAAAAAATATATGTAAATAAGTATTGTGCTCAAACTAATTATATTTTACAATCCATTAGCTAAACCAATTAAAAAACCTTCCATGTTATCCCTATTTTATAAAGTAAGAAAATATATTAAATTTTTCAAAATAAATATCTATTTTATATTCTCATAAACAAATTAAAGAATCGTTGATAATTTAATACCATGAAATTTTTCCTGAAATAAGAAGATAAACTATGAACAAAAGTCCAATAGCTCCAATACCTAAAATGATCATTAAATTAATCTTTATTGATCTCTTTACTCTTCCTTTAACATCAAATTCTCCAGCAGCTTCATAATCTTGGAAGAAAGGTAAAATAAACCTATTTAATTTATTTAGCGAACTCTTAATTATTTTTAATTTTAAGTGTTAAAAATAATTTTACCAAGTAAAAACAAAAGTAATCCAATAAACAGCTCTCCAAGCCCAAACCATGGTTTTGAATTCAGGGATAGAATCACCATCAAATGAAACACATTATTCGCTTTATGGATTTTATTTGCAATTTTCAATAAATCTTTGGTTTTCTAAAGTCTATTTATTAAGTTTTACAAAACAATATTGAGAAGATATTATAAAATTAGCTTCAAATAGTCTATCAAATGTTAAATTAAGAATAGAATATGCTTAAGAATTTTAACAAAGTTTTTACCCAGTAAATATCTAATGGAATTATAAAGACAAACCCAAAAGAGAGTAACCATGCTATGAATGATAATATTTTAATATGCCTCTTGACTTGCTTATCTGAATACTCATTTACTAAGTAACCAACTGCAAAGAGAAGGCTAAAAAACTATATTAGTTGAAGAATCATTAACTATCGCAGCTATCCTTTTAATTATTTTTCAAGAAAAACTTGTTTGCAAAATTCTCACAATACTATACCTAGCTTTTCTAATTTTAGAGTATTTATTATTTTTGCAGTACTATTTTATAATTTTTTTTAATTTGATTAATATTCTTTTAATAGAATGATAATTCTTTTTTATTTATAAAAGTGTTTCGTTAGATAATAATCTTCTTTTATAAATGCAAATATAGCTGACAAGACATAAAAAAGAGTAAATTTCATTTTAAATTCGTGATTAATCAGAATTCTTACTAATGAATTTTCTCATCTAAATGCTATTCTTCTTAAATTACTTTAAGCAAGCATCATTGTTTATTTATTTATTTATCTATTTTTTATTTTTGCAGAAAAATATTATTACAATAAAAAAGAGGAATATCCTATTGTCTTACACAATATTGATTAATAAATTGATAAATAAAACTTTAATATAAATTGACAAATTTATTTATTTTTAAATTTAGCTTAACTCTTCAGTATTATTAGTTTGTTACACTTTACTCACTAAGCTTTGAAAATTTTACTTAAAAAATTAAATAATTTTTCTATTAATAGCATAAAATTTTAAACTAAATTTTTAATAATCAAACTTCACAAAAGATATTTATTTTCCTTTTAAAGTTTATTAAATTTACTTAAAAGCTTAATATATTACAATTTAAATATAAATATTTTAATAATTAATCAAATTTATATCATTTTTATTCTAGCTATTCAAGTACATTTAAAACATTTTTTATTTTAGATCACCATTATTTTTTAAAAATTCTACTCACTTATCTCCTTCATTCTATTATTTTTCATTTTTTTTGTCCTCTAAATTTTATTAATTTTGATTATCTTCATCATTATCTTCTTCGTTATCACTATCACTATCACTTTTATTTTCTTATTTTTCTTTTTATTCATCACCATCGTCATCCTCATCTTCATCATTTTTTAAGTTTGCTTTAATACGTTTTAAGATATCCTTTCAAAAAATTATTTTATTAAATAATTTCATTCTATTTATATAAAGTTTACATCACAATCTTCATCTGATTTTTCATCTTCTTCATCATTACTGCTTTCTTTTCTTTAAACTTCACTTTTTTAGCTTGCTTCTTAGGCCTTTTATTGTTCGGGAGTGCTTTGATTTATTTACTATTATTGTGGTTTATGCTAAGTCTGTACTACATTTTACTAATGAACTTATGAGTTTTTTTATAGTTATTAATTCTATTAAGGCAAATAAGATTATATTTTTGATGAGTTCACTATATCTTAAGATTGTTAAGATTGGCTATAAGGCTGGACTTATTGAGGTTTTTTCTGTATTTTTTGCTGTAAATTATATTGCTGTAAAAATAATGAATATTCTTTCTCATTTATATTTATAAAATTTACATCTTGCATTAGCTTAACTCTTTATTTTTATATTTAAGAAATTTTTTCGCTAATAATTTTCTCATCATGCTTTTCCTACTCAATAATTTTTTCCTAAAATATAAATTAAATAAAATGATTGTATCTAACAAAATTCTAAATTGAGATGAAAATAATTTACTTTCTTTTATAATTTATCTTTTAGCAAAGGAAATTGTTTTTGGTTACTTTCAAACTTAATTTAATACTTTTTTAAATATTTGATTAGATTTAACTATAAATGATTGTTCCTCAACTAAAATATAAATACATCATTTAATTCTTTGCTCATATTTCCTATGTTTTCTGAAATACTTCTTAGAATTTCTTCTTTTTCATCCATCACTTTTTAGAGAGCTTGAGCTCTTGCTTTTAATTCATTTATTCTATTTTCCATTTGGCAATATTTTCTACTTGTTTGTGTTTTTTAATATCAGTTATTCAATATTGACTGATAGAATAAAAATATAAAATCAATAGATAAGCTTCTTCAAATAAATAATTCAAAAAATTACTTAATATCTTAGAAAAGTTCAAAGTGAATGAATGAATGCTTATAAAATCTATCATATTTTAGTTTAATTTATTATTTAAAATGCCTTTTTAAGTTTAAAATTCCAAATATTCTATTCTCTACACATAATAGTCAATCAAATTTCTTTTTATAGTAATAGATTTAAACTTCGTAGTTTTTTAAAAATCAGAAAACTAATAAAAATTTTTAAATAAAATAAATTATTTTAATTTTAATTTATCAGTAAAATTTTGAGATTTAAGTTTTTAATTAATATTTAGAGCATAATATAAATGAAATAAATAAATAGAATAGCTAATCATTTTGTCCATTAAAGAGAAATAGATAATTTACATTTTATTATAAAGCTTGTTTCATAATAATAATTATATCGTAAGTTGTGAAAATTCAAAACAATTTAAAAATAAAAAATACAAGATATTAACTTAATTAATATTTTACAAATTATTTTGAAATATTAAAAATTAATCCAATCCACTCTATCAATCTATCAAAAAGTAAAAAGAGAGAAAGAGAGACTTCAAGCAAGTTAGTTAGATAAACATAACCAAAAAAATTAAATAGACTAGAATTAGGATAATTATAGCAAATTTCAATAATGAGCTTGTTTTCAGAACTTCCATTAGATGCTGGCACTGATGAATAAATTACTTAAATAGCAGTTTCTAATGTATCCATAAACCCATCATTAGCTATTATTACACCACACAAGATTTTATTGTTCAACGAATGTGGAGAAAAGCACGACTACGAACTTTCAAGAAATATAAGGTGCACATACGTATAATGGCATCCTTCATAGCCTATAATCGCACTTGGTTGGGAAACAGGTAAATCACGAAAAAATTTAAAAATACTAAAAATTTTAGCAGATTTCCATTTAATATTTACAAAAATTTAAAATTTAGAACTCCAAAGCATAAATAATTTGAAAATTTTAATTTAAATCAGGTGCAATTACTCTATGGAGTGAGGAAACAAAAGTTGCAAAGGAAGAGCCAAACGGACATAAAAGTGAAATTTGTTTAATTCAATTTAATCCCAGCGGTTCCCGTATGGTTTCTGCAGATATTGACGGAAATGTAACAGTGTGGAGAGGAATTAATATAGTCTCATAATATAAGAAAGAGTAAAGCATTACTCATGCCATATTTTGTGAACTGAACATCGATAGTAAATTAAAGTCAGGTAATATATAATGAATGTCTTTTTAAAATTCAGTTGCTTATTTTTTATAGTGCCTAGTACTACTTTTTAAAAGACTTTTTACAAACATAGTCAGTCAGTGCATAATTAAATAAATAAATAAATCAGTCAGAAATGATAAAATTTTTTAAATTTAAAGCTCTATAAAAATTTTAAGAATAAAAAACTTTTCAAAAGATTATATCAAGCAATTTGAAGCTGATATGAAATAAATCTTATATTGAAATTATTTTTAATTCCTTTTAGGAAATCTTTTCTTTTTTGGAGGGAAGTCTGGAGTTGTTTGCTTAGCTGATGATGCAAATCATTGCTCAGATGTTTGTAAAGTAGGTGGAAGTATCAAATCTTTACTCTTCTACGAAAAAGAAAACAGTGTAATTATCATAACAAGCACACTCTTATTGGTTATGTTTAAGATTTCTACGTCTGTTAAGACAGGCCCAAGCAAAAGAGTAAAGTTATCAATTTCTGGAGATCCTTAAAAATTATAATCAATTTGGATTGGCAGCTGTTTGTTAGCAACTTGCTCTCATGAAAATATGCTTCGTATGTGGCATCTAGATTAGGATGATAACTATGTCCTTACTTTGCATTAATTAGCCTAACAAACTTAAACATAATAAGGAGCTGCAACTGTAATATAATCAACCAACACAAACGATTAAATTACTAGCATTTAATATGAAAAAAGAGGAAAAGTACTTGTTGCTGGTACAAGAGAAGGTCGTATTATTTTTTGGAAAAACCTTTCTATAGGAAGTGAGAGTCCTCTTGATGTAGATGAGTGGAAAATGCTCCCTTATGTCTCTGTAAGACAAGGAGTTAATAGTATAGCCGTTGGTTAAAATAATGGTTTGATTGCTGTTTAGTATGGCAATTAAATTTCTTTAGTTTAAGAAACTGTCATAAATGGTAAAATGACTGATTAAGTCAGACTTCTTTAAAGCAGCGCAAATACTATCAAAATATATATCAACAACGACATTTCTAATCAAGTAAATACAAAATATTTAAAAAATAAAATTATTACATATTTTAACATATTTCGAAAAGGTTTTGCATTTCTAGTCTAAAGGTAATATCAAGGGCCTTGACTGTAATGATTAATTTATGTTGCTTTGGACAAGCAAAACTATTGAAATTCATGAAATTATTATCAATCCAAGTAACTAATTAATTAAGTAATTATATGAGCTAAATAAATATTTTAAATTTGAAAAATAGAGGAGTCATAGACAAAGTTGGTAGCTTCTATTTAAGAGAAATGTTTGAGAAGTGTTATCCATAAAGAAAATATCATTTTAGTTAATGATATGGAATTGAATGTTTTAAACTT
Organism: Tetrahymena thermophila SB210; assembly: GCF_000189635.1. NCBI lineage: Eukaryota > Ciliophora > Oligohymenophorea > Hymenostomatida > Tetrahymenidae > Tetrahymena > Tetrahymena thermophila. The sequence continues at coordinate 734,442 of NW_002476335.1, read as the reverse complement.
CAAAGGAATTTAAAAGTAGAATTTGAAATTTTCTGAAAGTGAAGGAAAAATCTTAAATGTGAACGTTTTAAATAATCACCTAATCATGTGGACCTCTAATAACTATATTCGTTTATTTGATATTAGCAGAAGAGAAGTTAAGCAGATTGGTGTGACTAGAAGATTTGAAAGTAAATTTAAACATTTTAATTTCATTCACAAAGTAAATTTCTTTATGAATTAGACTCACAAGGTTAACTTGGATAAATAAGATATTGTGCTGTTAATTCAGATGGATCTAAAATCGTAATTACAGCTGACTAAAGAGGCAAATCAGGTCCTTAAGCAGATAATAAATTCTACATTTATGATGTCTAAACTGATAACTTTTTACTTTATGAAATGCCAGCAAAATGCATTCCACTTCAGCCTTATTGCGATAGAAAAGATAGAAAATTTTTCGGTATAAGCTGTATAATTAACAAGAATATCTAATAAGAAAAGAATGCAGATGAAAATAATGATGAAAATGAAGATAATAAGAGCGATAAAAGTAGAAATGAAGATGATGATGAGAAAGATAAAAGCAATTTAGAGTTTTATACCTTTTTCGTAACTTCAGAAAATGGAATCAGAAAATAAGATTAATATCAACTTGAATCCAGTATTGAAGCAGTTTTTGGTAAACAAATTATTTTGATCGATTGAATCAATTTAATAAATTAAAATATTAAATTGGTTTCAAATAAATTAGTTATTATTATTCATTTCAAATAAAACAATTCTGATTTAATGTGAATAACTATTTTATTTAAACTTTATTGTTTTATTTTAGATTAAAATTAATGAAATTATTTAAAACAATTTAGCTATTGATATTCCTAAACTATATTTCATTAAGAGAAACAAGAAAACTAATAGCTCTGGTTAGAACTATAAAATAGTTGAGAAATATTTAAATGACTTTGTTGGATTAGAAAAAATTGACAATCAAATTAAAGAAGCTATTATGAATTTTTCTTTCTATCTTACTATGGATAACCTTGACGAAGCATATAAATCTGTTAAGTAAATATAAAATCCTTCTATTTGGGAAAAAATGGCATCAATGTGTGTCAAGACAAAAAGAATTGATGTTGCTGAAATATGTTTAGGAAATATGAGATTCGCTAGAGGATCTAAGGCTATTAGAGAATAAAAAAAAGAACCAGAATTAGACGCTTAATTAGCTATGGTTGCTATCTAGTTAAACATGAAAGACGAAGCTGTCAAATTGTATGAACAATCAAAGCGTTATGACCTTTATAATAAAATGCTCTAAGCAGAAGGAAATTGGGAAAAGGCCATTTAAATTTCTGAAAATCATGACAGAATTAACCTTAAAAATACTTATTATAGAACAGCTTAAATGTACGAAGTCAGCAATAACTATGAGTAAGCTATACTCTATTATGAAAAGAGTGGAACTCATGTGTAAATAAATAAATATATAAATATTAAACAAATTATATTCAATCAATTATTTTTATTTTTAGTAAAGAAGTTCCCAGAATGTTATTAGAAGCTGGTCAAACTGAATAGCTTGAAAGATACATTATAGATAAAAATGAAAAACCACTTTTCAAATGGTGGGCATAATATTTAGAATCAAATTATAGAATCGAATTGGCTGTAAAATTCTATAGATAGTCAGAAGATTATGATCAAATGGTAATATAAGTTTTTAAAAAATTAAAATTTTGTTATAACTTATTCGTTATATTAGGTTAGGTTATTTTTAACTAAAAACGATGTACAAACAGCAAGTTCCATTTGCTCAGAAACTAACAACTCAGCAGCTTGTTACATTTTGGCTAAATACTTAGAAATGAATGGCTAAATCCCTGAGGCTATTCAATATTACTGGAAATCTTAACATTACACATAAGCAGTTAGGTTGGCAAGAGAAAAAGGAATGGACAACGAAGTAATGTCTATTTCACTTTAAGGTCCTAATCAAGTTAAATTACAATCTGCAGCCTACTTCGAAGAAAAGGGATTCAAATAGAAAGCTGTAGAGCTTTACAAAAAGGGTGGAAACTTAATTAAAGCTTATAACTTAGCACAAGAAGAAAAATTGTATGATGAAGCTAAATAAATTGCTCGTTAAATAGAATAAGAAGAAGATTAAAGAAACAAAAAGAGAGATCCCAACGACCTTGCAGGAATTATTGATGATTTTATAGAAAAAGGTTAACCTGAAAGAGCTGTTCCTTTGATGATTAAAGCCAAATAATTTGAAAGAGCTATAGAAACCTGTATAAGATTCAATATTCCTATAACTCAAGATTTAGTAGAGTAATTAATAAAATTTTACTTATTTATTTATTTATTTAGTTTCAAATTAGCAACCAAAATTTTATAATAGATAATTAAAAAATTTATTTTATTTAAATTAAGAAGTCATTGTTAAAATTTAATAATTAGATTTATTTATTTACTTTGAAAAAATATATAAATAGTAAAATTATTCCTACTGAACCAGCTAAAAATGCAGCTGAAGAAAACAAAAGAAAAGAATTGATGAAACTAATTGCTGACACTAGTATTAAGCAAGGAGACTATCGTTTATCAAGTAAGCTTTATACAAAGCTTGGAAATTAAGTTGAGGCTATGAAGTGTCTAATTAATCTTGGTGCTATTGATGAAGTTGTAAATTATGCTACTATGGCTCGTATGCCTTAACTCTACATTTTAGCAGGTAATTTCTTACAAACCACTGACTGGCATAAGAATCCTCAGTTAATGAAGCATATCATTACTTTTTACAACAAAGCTAAAGCTTACGATAACTTGGCAGGATTCTTTGATGCATGCAGTAGTGTGGAAATTGACGAATATAGAGATTATGAAAAGGCTGCAGCTGCACTTAATGAAGCCTTAAAGCATGCTAAGAAATCTACAAGCGAAAGCCGTGATTTCCGTATTGAGTAATTAGAAACTAAGCTCAATCTTGTGTAAAAGTTCGTATAAGCAAGAGCTCTTTTCTCATCAGATCCTCAACAAATGAAACAAATATGCGAAGATTTATTAGCATAAGTAAAAATTAGTATTTAATACAGGAGTGGTTAAATTTATATTTTTTATATTTTTCATATAAAAGCCTGGTATAGACTAAAGTGTTAGAAGCGGTGATATTTATGCATAAATAATTGAATATTATTACCAAGTTAAGAATTTCTCTTAGGCCTTTGACTATATCAAAAAAATGCAGTAAAAGCGTATTATACTTGCCCCATATCTTGACTAGGAAATGGTAATTAAACAAACTCTTTTTTATTTTTAACTGATTAAACTTATATAAAACAGCTTCAATAAATTTTAGAAAGCTAAGGAGTATCTCTAAATAGCAAAAATAAAAACAACGATGATGAATTCATTGAAGAAGATGTCCCAGAGTGAAATTCTACATGCAATAAATAATTAATAATTTGAAATTAAGTTAATTAAAAAAATAATTTAAAATAATTTTTAATACTTCATAGTAACTGACTACATTTAAAATATATTTTAGTTAATAAATAATTGTTTATAAAATTCAAAATATTTTCAATTTTAAAGAAACTAATAACATAGCTTATAAAATTATAAGTTAATTCAATGAATAAATCTATTATTTATTTATTTTAATTTATGATATTTAAGATGTTTTCTTTAATATGAAACAAAAATAAATAATAAATAACAAGTTATTGCACTTAAAAAATTCATTTGAATTTATTAGAAAATGGTGATACACGTAACATATTATAGTATTCATTTGCATAATTAGTCTCGTTGCATGTTTTCTTTGGGTAATTAAATTAATTTGAACTTCTTTAAGGGCTTAAACTTCTAGAGTGCTATTTTAGGATTAATATTTTTCATTTTTATTTGTTTACAAATTAATCAGAGTTACTTAATTGAACCAACCAATGTCTTAATTAGCTGTTTGTGGAAACTTATATTTTTATCCTGGTGTTTAATTGATTGTAGTAAGCTTGGACAAAATATCTTCTAAAATTTTATAATGAGAAAAAAACATTCAAAATATTAAGTCGTTTTATATATAAAATAAATATAACTATAAATTCTACTTAATAATGACTAAAAACAGTTAAGTAGAAAAGCTTTTTTTATTTATTTTGGCAACTATTGTAGTTTAATCTAAAATAAGCAATTATTCAGCAATTAAAGCAGATGAAAATAAAATGAATTTATTTTTGAATTTAAAATATTTACAGCTAAGTTCAGGAGATTTAAGTGAATCAAGAAGGGCAGATGTTTTTGAGATATCTAAGAAAGGATTTTTTGTTTGAGAATGCTACATTTTTTATTCAACTAGTGCATTTTCGCATGGCTTGTCAGAATACAAAAAAACTATTTGATAATTTAATTTTAATAAACTATGTAAAATGTAATAAATATTTTCATAGATATTAAGATTAGTAATCAAGGAAGTAAGTAATTAAATACGTTTCCTAGGATTTATAGTAAAATGCTCATAAATTTTTTATTTTGATTTCTCTTTTTTGATAACTTCAGACCATGTGATCATTTCCTTTTAATAATTAACATAAATATTAAATAAAAGCTCTCAACTACTATTCAATTTTAAAGGTTCTTTATTAAATATTTATTACTGCAACAGGGCTTTTATCTCTTGTTTTAACCTAGCTAGATTTATCTGCCATTTTTAATTTGATAATTAGAAAATCTTTAGAAACGGATGTTATACAATTTATTTATCTTTAGAATAAATACTTATTTGTTTGTTTTTTAATAGTTATATAATTTAATTAAATTGGCTAAAATTTGGTGGATAGTGTTTTATTAATTATAATGATTATAAATTTTTATTTATGCCATCAACACTCTTACCTTTTCAATTATAAAAAGACATCATTCAAATCTAATTCATCATTTCTTTTATAATTCAAAATAAACATAATTTACAATTTTTTACAAGCTTAGATGTATTCTACAAAAAATTTAACCTATTAAATCCAAGTATGAATTAAATTATCTACTAGGTAATTAATTTCATTAATAATACTTATAATTATTGCATTAATTAAATTTAAATACTATATTAAGTGTTTATATCATTATGTTACTCATAAATCGCATGTTAATAAATTAAAATTATAAGTGTTATTAATTCAAATCTACAATATTAAGTTTTAATGAATATCAGTGAATATTGATCACACAATTGAAAGACTTAGTAAAAAATATTAATGCTCGTTTATAATTTCCCTTTTTTTATTTTCTATTCAATAAATATGAGAATCTTTTGTTATCATTCTTTTTAGTTGAAGATCAGGATGGATTTATATTTTTATTTTTGTGAATAAACAAACCTGTAATTTTTATCATTATTTAAGATATAAAATATTGTTATAATTTGGAAAACAAAGAAACAAAATAAAAGTTGATAGATAGATAGCTCTTCTAGTAAAATAAATAAAATGGAGGAACTTTAAGTTAATTTTAACAACGAATTAATTGAAAGCAATAATTATGATATCCATAAGATATGCGTTCAAATTATTCAAGAGATTTTCAAACAAGTTGACAATAATGTAAGATATTAACATTTTTATGATATTTTTTAAGTCAATTATTATTAAAATTTTACATCATACTCAAATATCATTTGAGATGTAACTTTTATCTATCTTTGACTGAATAGCAATACATTTACATAATATGGAGATAATTAATATTAATTTATTATAAATAGCGAAGTTCAGAGAACAAACAAAAGATTTCATAGTAATTTTAAAATGTCATCTCTTAAATTGAAGTTCTTTTGTAAGATCTTAATAATAAAATTAGCTTAGAAGTGGAAGAGAAAATCTTTTAAATTATATATCTGTTTTGTATAAACATCTTTAAATTTCATGATACTGTGTAAAAGTTCTAATACTCTTATTCGGTAATACCTGTTTTGTAAATTGGTTACGAAGGGATGAAAAATCCTGATAAAATAAAGATAGATAGTCTATTATAAGAAATTTTCTAATTTTATCAAACTTAATAGCATTTAAATACATATGATAAAAAAGCTTAACATGGCGCAAAACTCATAGCAGCATATTTTAATATTTAATAATAAAAATATAATCCCTCGTTAAAGATTCTAGAAACTCTTGAGAGTCATTATGAAATAGAAGGTGAAGAAGTTATCAAAAAAAGATAAAAATTAGATAGCTGTTGTGTTAGTGATTAACAATGGGATAATTAAAAAAATTAAATCTTTAGACAAGGATTTTATGAGTCAATTATAACATTCAAAGCTTTAAATTATGTGTTTCAAAATAAAATAAATGAGCTAACTCTTGAAATAGAGAAATTAGAAAACATTTTATCAGATGTATATGATGAGAGAATGAGTTAGAGACTTATTAGGCACATAAAACTATTTAAAACCCATTAATTCTTTATGCAAAAATAGTTTGATCAGGCTAAAGCGACACTTGGCGACCTTAAGTTTGGAGAGATAGAAGAGGCACTACTCCTGTTCTTTAATAATTAAAATATTTAGTGTATTAGAAATTTGGAGACTATCTATTATAACTTGTTTAGTGACTAGTTTTTTAAAATATTTACTTTACTGCAAGAAATTGAACGTAAGTAAATTTCTTAATATGATATCTAAGAAATTAATAAGATTTATCAAGAGACTTAAAAGTAAGGCCTTAATTACGAGTACGGCAAAGGACTCATTCTATTATTTATGGTTATTTGCTCCCGTCTCTTGAGGATAGGAAAAAAATATAAAGAATCTTAAGACATGATGGTAAAAATGTTTTAAACTTGTCAAGCAACAAAAACTCAATTCTAAGACTCACTTCTAATATTTTTTAAATATGATCATCTCCTTTCATACCTGTATGAAAAAGTGGAAAATAAAAAGAAAGATATGTTTACAGATGTAAAAAAAATAAATGGTACTAAAATGAGCGAGATATATTCAGCCAAAAAAGATGGAGTCGATTTCATTTTAAAAACGATAAATTTGGAATCTGAATCTAGTAAGATGAGCAAATTCGATATTTTAAATGAGATAGCTATTTAGATGCTAGTTTCTCATCGCAATATCCTGAAGGTTTATGACTTGTACTAAAATGAAAAAGGAAAAATAGTGCTAGTTCAAAAAAGATTAGGTGAAAACTTGAGAGAGTACTTAAAAAAAAAGATTGATGGTTCATATATCTGCTAGAATAAGAGATATGGCTATATACTTTAAATCATAAATGTATTTTAATATTTGCATAATCTGAATATTATTCATTGTGATCTAAAGTTAGATAACATATTAGTTTAACCAAATGATGATTCAAAGATCAAGCTAATAGATTTTGGATTTTCCTAAATAAAGCTATTTAATAAATATTTTAAGCCTATAGGAACTACTTTCTATCTTGCTCCAAGCGAGTTAAAAAAAAATAATTAACTTTGTACTTTTGAATCGGAAATTTACATGATAGCAAAAACAATGATCGAAATACTCGAATTAAACGAAACAAATTTAGAGAATCCTAAGTTTTTAATATCATAGTAATTGAAATAGCTAATAAGAAATATGACTGAAAAAAAGATAGAGGAAAGATGTGTGATGAGTGATGTCTTATAGATTTTTAAGTTAGACTTTTTTATTTTAAAAATTTATTTTGGAATGAAATAAGGGGAAACAAATTAAGAAGAATATGAATGCTTTAGCTAATACATGCTAAAATTGTTCAAAGAATTTATCTCAGATAAATATATGATCTGTTTATCTAATTAAAATAAAGCAGAGACAAGCAATATTAAAAATCAAAATTGTAAAGATGAAAAAGAATAAAGAGATATTTGGGATTCTATTATAAGATTAATGTAATCAAATGATGAAGATTTTATAACTTGTCTTTAAGATAATGACATCAAGCTTTTTTGTCAAAGTTTTGTTCCTAAAGATTCTGATTTAAAGGAAATAGACTTTGATGAATAAATATAGCAAATTACAAAAAATTAAAAACAAGAGGACGCAAATTCAAAGAATGATATACTTAATGAATATCAAAAAGATATTATAGATAGAACAAATTTTACCAGTAATCATACTAATGAAGGATAAGATATCAAAGGTGAATTACAAAATATTCAATAAGATGTATATAAATAGATGAACTAAATTATTTAAGGTTTTTATTTATTTTCATTTTTATTATTTTAATTTATTAATTTTAAAAAAAGGACTCTAAAAAAACTTTTAAGGACAAACTTAGACAGAAAACAGTTAATTATATTGTTAATCTAGCTTAAATGAATCAAAACTATTATCTGAATATTAAGTCAAAGTTTTAGATATTGGTAATTTATCAGGCTAAGTTAGCATTTAACAATTAAGTTAACTAAGTAATGGAGTTAATAGCCATTACAATCAATCTAATGCAAGCTTTAATAGATAGCTTGAAAATTCTAACTTTTATGGAAATTAGTATTAATAATATTAATTAAGTTAAATTTCTTAATCCAATTAGATGTTGTTAAATAACAACATTAATAGAGATAATAATATGCAATCTTATATTCTAGTTTAATATTCTCATCAAAGTAGTGATATAGGAACTGGTTAGTCCTCAATATAACTTTAAGAATAAAATTTAGAACAATAATAAGAATCTGAATATAACTGAATAGAATTTAAAATATCAAAATAATAAAAAATACTAATTTGATTTTGTCAAAAAAAAATTAAAGATACAAAAAAAATGTTTGGTTCAAATTGAACTATTTTATAAAAATATATTACAGTAAAGTTATATCCATTGTTACGGTTTATTTCAGTTTTCAACTTTTTTACTAAAAAATTTAAAAATATTTATTTTTAAAATTAAACTCTATTATCATCAGATTTTTTATGCTTTTTGATTAATAAATAATTAATTAGGTGATAAATTAAGTTCTTTTATTTTTGAAAGAGAACAGAAAGAGTGAAGAGGAACTTACATAAACTCTCCTATAGTCAAGCAGATAAGTTTAATTTTTAAAACTTATAATGTGCATTTTTTAAATTTGTTAATTAGGTAAATAAAAATAAGCAAGAAGTTTATTTAGTAAGTCTTTTAATTATAGGTTTATTTATCTTTCTATTGATAAATCATATAAATTATAAATTTAAACAGTTAAATTATTTGATAATTATAAAATTTAATATAATCAATTTTTAAAATATAAACTTTAGCTATTTTAATATTCCAGTTTTCAGCTAAATATTTAATTGTATAAAGGACATATTTAGCAAGGATTCATTTTTATTTAAAATTTCAAGCAGTCCTTCAAAAAGATTCAATTTTTTTATATACATTTCTGCAAAATTAACATAAGTTTTTACTTCAACTAATTTAAGATAAAAATATTAGAAAGGCTTATTTGAATAGTTAGTTAACTATCAAAACTCATCATCATCGTCTGCAATATTATTAATATTTGTTATTTTACTGTTATTATTTGTTATATCTGTTTTTTATTTAATTTATTGTTTTTGTTATTTCAAGTAGATATCAGCATCATTTTCATCATCTTAATATTCCAGCTTTTTAGGCTTGAGCAAGTTGCTTTTTAGTTTATTAGATTCCTTGTTCGTTGCTCCAAATTGGAAGTTATTTTCATCTATTTCTTCAATTTCATCAATATCGTCACCTTTTAATTTTACAATTTTTTTGAATTTAAAATTAAATAACTTACAATTTAAATATTTTAATATTATTTCGATCCTTAAATGTGCTTTTAAATTAATTTAATTGATGCATGATTTATCAAGTATTTTGAAATTTTACTAATATAAAATTAATTGTTATTAATAAATAATTATGCTTACTAACTTTTCTTATTAACTCTCTTTTCTTTTTTTCGTAATCTAGACCAGAAGTGACAATATTTGAATTTTACAACCTTGATCCAGAATTAAGCATATTAATTGATCCATTTATTGAGATTCCGCTATTCATGGGATAATTATTATTATTAATTGACTGTTAGCGAAGGATATTACAATAGTTTTCATTTAAAACACTTTCTTATTTACCATAAGCTTTTGTTGATTGAGTGGGGATATATTATTCATTGTTGTTTGATTGCATGTATATATTCTCTTTGTTATCATCATTTTCTTAGTTATCATTATTTAAATTTTTTTCCGACTTCAAAATAAATTCATTTTAAGTATCTTATTTCTTTAAATTCTCTAAGAATTTATTTTAGTTATCTTATATTTTCTGCTAAAGCAACAATTCCTACATATTATTTTTAAATTTAAATGTAATAAAATTTTGAATTATATACTTCATTATCGTTAGCATTGTTTCCTTCTTCTATATTCACGTTAGAAGGATTTAACTGTTGAGAGGGAAAAGCAGGATTTTGCTAATTCATATTTACTTCCTTATCCTATTTATTCTTTTTTTTATTATTTTTTCTACTGCTAATTGATTCGTTATCACTGTTGCTTTCGTTCTCATTGTATCTGAAATCTTTATTTTACTCTGATGAAACCTAAACTTGATTATGCTTCACTTAAGCCTTTTAAGCTACAGAAGATTTGTTATTACCCTTTTAATTTGAAATTTGTTTTGGCTAACTTGCTTCTGGAATGGATTTTGCACACCCCATTTACTTTTTTAATAATTATTTTTATTAGTTTTTAAATTAATTTTAAAAATGGATTTGTATTCAATTTAATTGTTTGTAAGATTATAATTTTTTTTAGAAGTAAAAATTTACAAAATTTAGTGACTATTAATATCAAAATTATAACATTCAATTATTAAAATAATTGGCTTTAAATGAATATGAACTTTTTTGATATACATACATATCATACATATCTAACATGTTATTAAAAAAGTTTAAATTTTTTACAAGATTTTTTCAAGCAAGCATGAATTACTGTATTTCTTAAAATTATATGAATATAACTTTAGCTTGGTTGACATCATCTGTTATTTTGCAAAAATATTTATTTATCTATTTAGTACCATTAAATAATTTTAAGATATTTATATTCGTTCTTTTTCTTATATCAAAAATATCAAATATAAACTTGATTTTGATCAGCTAGCTAATTATTGAAAGTTAACCAAAAAAATATAAAATCAATTTATTAAGTTAATAAAATGCATTAATATAATTATAGCGAGGATTCTTAACAAGAGGATAATCACTCAAAACGATATAACCCTTATGATTTATAGCATATATCATTTTTTGTTATGCTACTTTACACTTTAACAATAGTTATTGCTTATTTTATTCAAAAAAATAAAAAAAATAAATTACTTAATAACTTTGAAGAAAGCACTAATGTAGAGCTAAGAAATTCTTCTTCTACATCATCTCTTAGAAGCTTATCTTCATGTCTTCAATAATATTAGAGCAACCAACAATCTTTTCCTTAAATGACAAATAGCATGCCAAGTAATTCTCATTAAAGTGAGATGTGAGAAATAAAAACTAATATGGGATTATTGTAATAGGCTAAATTATTTTTTGCATTTTATGATATTCTTTATAAAATACTAGCAAAATAATTAGCAAATAATAAAACATTTTTCTCTCAAATGTAATATCTAGATTAAAAGTCAATAAAATATATTAAATTATTCCAAAATAGACTATAATTAAAAAACTAATTTAAACACCTAATGTTTATTAAACTACCTATATATATTTTATAACTATATATCCTATTAAAAAATATTTAAATTCTACTCAAAGCAGAAAATTAGCTTAGATAAGATAAAACATTAGATAATCTTAAATAGAATTTAAAATGATAATTAAAAAAATATTATTTTATAAATTTTTAGCTATTGTGATTAATTCTATATTTTTTTTTGTTGTAATTTATCAAAAAAATTAAAAAAGAATTTTCTTTGAATAATTATAATGGAATTATTTAGTGATAGTCAATCAACAAATTTTTAATAGTATTTTCTTAATTAAAAATAAATATAAAAAATATAAAATTTGAATCAATAATTAATTAATTTATTTACTTTTGCTATTTTTATAAGTTATTAAAATGGATCCTCTATAGCTTTTAAAACTTTGTAAGTAAAATTGTACCTAAAAAGAATTACCTCTATTTTAAGATGATTATTCTAGCTACCATGCTAAAACTAAAGGAAATACTCCCTTGAAATAATTCTCTAGTCTTACTGAAAATGAATAAAACAACTTTTACAAATTCGTCTTTTATGATAACAGATTGAATGAAATAGCCAATTAAGAACTGCAATATTTATTGTTTTGCTATTTAATAGAAAGTGGATCAAATAAGACAAAATCTTTAATCCAAGAAGCATTGGACATGTAACCTTAACAATAGCTAACTTGCAGAAACATCCAAGCACTTTAGCAAGGTCAAAACGACAAAAACTTGATAGAGAAAGTAAAAAAAATGCCAAAACAATTTAAAGCTTTTGCCAAATCTCAATTGTAAAATTTAGAAGATTCATTTAGCTCTGATACTACATGTGAAGATGAAGAATGTCTAGCTAAAAGATTAGAATATGATGAAAAAGTTTTGAAAGTTTAGAATTTACTCAAGAAGCAAGGGTATAATATAGAAACAGATGGTTTTTATACATCACAAACTGAAAATGCAGTAAGAGAATATTAAAAAAAGAATAATCTATTTGAAGATGGAGTTATAAGCTAAGAACTCATTAACAAGATTGAAGGTAAAAAATTTCTTTTCATAAATCTTTAAGAATTGCAATTTTGTTTAAATGTTATAAAGGAAAAGCTTAAAAGTAATAAGGAGAAAAGTCAAACCAAGTTGGGGGTATAGACTTGAAAACTAAGCTGAATGAAGTTTGCAGCATAAGAGGAATCAAATTTAACAACAAAAATTAACTTAAGTTTTTATTAGATAAGAAATAAAAATTGGAATTTAGTGGAACTGAACCAGATGATTTAGCTTTATGTTTAAAGGTTTATTGTGATTAGTCTATCAAGAATAAAACAATAAGGTATTCATAATTAATAATTTTATTAAATCTTTAAAAAAATATTTTTTTAATCAAGTTTTTCTCTCGATCCTTGGGAAGACAAAAAACCAGATGGTGAGTTTTAAAGAAAAGTTCTTTATCCAGATATTTTAGAAAATAAAAAAATACTATCTGGAAGTAAATTTAGTGAGTTGATGTTTGAATGTGATTATTTACTGAAGTAGATGTCTTTGGGATTACTTCCTGATTGTAAAACACCTTTTCCCTATCCTTAGGAGCTAGTAAAACTTGGACTAAAACCATTGTCTAAAATAATTGAAGAAAATAATATAAATTAAGATAATTCTAAACAAAATTGGAGCAGACTTTGGTTGGTTTGTAAGAAAGTAGAAGGCATTGTAGATAAAAATAATAAAGGAGTTTTTCTCTCTAATGATGTGAAAATAGAGGTTGATGCAAGATAAATGGAGTAAGATTCTCAAGGCAGATTAATTGATAAAGTTGTTTAAGATAAAAATGATCCTTGTTATATGTTTGCTAAGAAATTTTCTGAACTTTATCCAGTAATTTGCAAACATTATCCATGCTTTGAAAGACTTAAAAAGCTATATAGAGCTTCAGCCTTAGCAAGGTAATCAATTATTTTTCACAATACTTTGAAATTGTTTTAAATAAATTTATAGATGGATAGTCACAAATGGCATACAGATTGACATGAAAAAAATTAACCAGGTTATAGAAAAATAATTCTCAAGTGTTAAAATGTACACTGATAAAGTTAATTCTATTAGGTAATCTTAAGAAATCTAAATTGGGATAGTAGAGAAAAAACTTCCAGTTGATGTGAAGGTTGTTGCTGAAAGGAGTTTAAAACAATCAGGCTAAGAAGTAAATGAGAAAAACTTAAAGCTTGCTGTAGAATATTTGATTAAGTAAAATAATGGAAGTAGTGAATTTTTCGATATCTAAAAAGCTAAGAAAGTGCAAACGAAATTCGTTTTAGGAGGTGTTGATATGAATTGTTAAATTTCTCCTATTAATTAAAATTCACAAACACCTTAGTCAAACAAATCTTCTTAATCTGTCAAAGGAAGTAGCGACATTACTTTTACTAAAATTTAAAATTAATCAAATACAAAACCAGGTACTTCATAAAAAACTAATGAGATAAAAAGTTCTACTAATTCAAAACCTATCTAATAAACTATAAAAGAAAAGGTTAAAGCAGAAGAGAAAAAAGTTGATGATACCAAAAATGATGATTATGAATCTGATTTTTACAGCACAGCATCTACTTCTGTAACTAGTTTAGATGATGAACTTATTTAACAATAAGTAAAAGAAGAAGACTTTTTCTTTTCACTTCAAGCAAACTGTTAAAAATGCTAAAAAGTTTTAACATAAAAAGAGTAAATGTTTCCTGTTGAACAAAAATACTATTGCCAAGTGCATCATCCACACAGCTGCTTCTATTGTGGAAAACTAATTAAAGAATAGGCAGCTACAGTAAATGGAAGAGCTGAGCTCTATGATTCTGATTCTTTTAAGAATAAACAAGTATACATGCACTTAGAATGTAACTTAATCTTTTAAAACAAATGTGTGGATAGATTGAACATAGATAAATAAAATGAAGAAATATAAAGAGTGAATAAAAATGTTTTAGAATAAATCTAAAAAAACTTACCAAAAATTAAGAGTTTAAATGAAGTTACTTTGAAAAAGGGATCCAACTTTTCATGTATTATGTGCAAAAAAAATAATAATAACTCAACTTAAATAATTTGCAGTCTTTGTGGTTTAATTAGCTAAGCCTAAGCGAATAATTATTTAAAAGAAGCTTTCTAAACAAAATGAAAAATTATTTTTTTTCCTAGATTTTTAAGAAATAAGCTAATATTTATTTATTTTTTTTATGATTAGTTTTAATAAATGAATAAAAAGATTATTATTGTGATATTATTTGATTATTTTATTTTTAAATTCCTATTATTAAAAATATTGAAAATTTTTTAATTTATTTCCGTGCGCCCCTGCCCAAAAATGGTGTTGCGCAGAAATTACGTTTCTTACAGTATTTTTTTTTCTTTTGCTATTCAATATTTTATGAAAATTTTTTAGTTTTGCACAACAAATGTGCATTGTGTATGCATATATTAGGTACTTAAAGACACGATTCAATATTTTGAATAAAAAATAAATTAATAAATTTATAATTAATTTTTATAATTTAAAATTAAAAAAGAAAAATAGTATAAAAGTAGGAAATAAAATTAATTTAATTAGTGATCACTATTTAAATGTATATTTTATACAAAAATAAAAGAAAATATTAAATTAATTTATATAGTTATTTATTTATTTATTAAGTTGTAAGTCATCAATCAACTTCCAAATCAAATCAATTCACTAACATTGTAAGGCATTTCATCAATTTAAGTAGAGTAATACTATTCAATATCTCTCAAGGCACTAACATCTTCATTTTTAACAAAATTGATTGCAACACCTTTTCTTCCAAAACGGCCTGAACGACCGATTCTATGGATGTAAAGTTCACGATTAGTAGGAAGATCGTAATTGATAACAACAGAAACTTATTAAACATCAAGACCTCTACCCCAGATATCTGTGGCAACAAGAACACGATACTCTCCGTTACGGAAATCTTGCATAATTTTATCTCTTTCCTTTTGATTTAACTCACCATGAATGGAACAAAGAGAGAAGTTTTGTTCTCTCATTTTACCAGAAAGCCATTTTACAGCCTTGATGGTATTACAAAATATAACTGCTTGAGTGATTGTGATAGTATTGTATAAATCACATAATGTTTCAAACTTCCATTCTTCTTTTTCAACTAAAATGAAAAACTATTTAATACCTTCAAGTGTAAGCTCATCTCTCTTGACTAAGAATTTGATAGGATCATTCATAAATTTATTAGTCATTTCCAAAATTTCTTGAGGTAAGGTTGCACTGACAACTACATTTTGATTTTTGTGGGGAAGATATCTATAAATATCATAAACCTATTCTTTGAAACCCATAGAAAGCATCTGATCAGCTTCGTCCAAAACAAGCATCTTAACGTTACGAGTTTTCAAGTGTCTGCGCTAAATCATATCATAAATACGACCAGGAGTACCTGAAATAATTTAAACACCTTTTTCTAATCTATTAATATCATCATCCATGCTCTTACCACCAATACAACAGTGAACTAAATTAATAATTTTAAATTATTATAAATATTCAATTTGATTAAAGTTTTTAATTTATAATAATTGTTTCTAGCTAATTTTTATTTTTTATATATTTTAAATTATTTAAACCAAAAATTATCATCAGAAATGATTTTAATTTAATTTCAAAAACAGCTGCATTTTTTTGAATAATAGAGTTCAAATTTTTAGAAATTTCATTTATATTCATGGTTGATTTGTTAGTTTATTGTTGATAACTACTCCAATAGATATTTTATAATGATATTTGGAGATTGTATACAAATATAATGTTTAAAATCAGCTGAATTTACTTGAAAATCTTAAAAATTATATCTTTTTAACTTTTTTATTTACTTTGTTAATGTAGATGGAAATTATTTTTTGAAAAAGGGAATGTTGATTAGTAAATAAATGCTTTTAGAAAGTTAAATTATTAATGAATTACCTAAAATGTTCATGTAGTCACCAAGAGCTAAACAAACCTTTTGAGTTTACTCAGCAAGTTCACGAGTAGGAGATAAAACAATTACTTAAGGTTCACGGAGGTTTTTGTCGACTATTTGAAGAGCTGCAATAGTAAAGACACCAGTTTTACCAGTACCTGCTTGACTTTGAACTATGACATCACGACCTTTAATTATAGGCTTAATAGCTCTTTGTTGAACAGCTGATGGTTTGTCAAAACCATAAGTTAAGATACCTCTAAGGAGCTCTTCTTTCAAGCCCATCTTTTCGAATTAAGTGATAACTTCGATATCTTCATTAGATTCATATTATTAATTCTATTCTTTAAGTTTAGATGAGTCCATTTTTTAATCCTATTTTTATAATTTCTTTATTCACAAAATCTTATAAATTGTCTAATCAATTATTTATTTTATAATTTTTTCTTTTTCTCAAAGCAGAACTTAATAAAAATTGAAAATAAATAAATGCATACTTCAAATTTTTTATAAGAATTACAAAAATATGAGCAAAAGAGTATAATTGCTTTTCAAATTAATCATATAGTAGTATATCTATCATCTTAAAAAGGATATTTAATTCATATCCATTTTTTAGTATTAGTGGTTATAATTTATCTTTGATTACCAAAACAAAGGAGTATTAAATTATATTTATTCAAACATATAAAATAAATGAACAAAAAATGATAAACAAGCTAGCTTGTTGATTTATAGTATTTATTTAAAGCTATTTTATGATTACTTTCTTAAATTACATACATAATTTCTACTTTGAATAAAATATTGATTATAAAGATGTTTTTTATAGAATTGAATTTTATTAATAATTTTTTTATGAGATATTTATTTATCTTTATTAAATTAACTTTATATCTCAATCCTCTTAAATACTGATTAAATTTTAATAAACAAAATAATTATCAAATATCTTAATTTCAATATTTTATTTTGTATACAAATTCGATATATTTAGCAATCCTTACTTAGATTAAGCATGATTCCAGACGCTTTTAACAATAGCTTTTATCCAAACAAGTAAAAATATACATTCTGGAGATACACAATATCTTCATTTGTTGCCCATGCTATAACAAGAACTGTTCTTGCCCCAATCGAGAGATTAAAAATATTGTTCTAAACATAAAAAATTATGAGAGTCCTTGAACAAGATAGGTACACATCATATCTAAGTGCTATAAGAAGTATATATTTTGACTTGATTAGAGTAAAATAATATCATTAATTACTAAAACTAATAGGAATATATTCTGAGTAAGGATTTTTATCATTTTGGAGAGGAAACGGCACAAATATCTATAGAGTTATTCCTACCAACATGATTAAATTCGCAACTTTTATACACTTCAAAGAAGAAATCTTTCCCAAAGGAGAATATCGTTATTCCGTAATAAAAATAACAATTTATATTAAAAGATAATTTAGTAGTAAACAAAAAAGTGGTTTGAATAAATGTCCAAATTAAAAAAATTGGATCTAATAAAAAAATTACATGTATTGAAAGATAAATAGATTGATTTGACTTTTGAAATTTTTTGTATTTTTAATTGAAATCTTAAATTATTATTCTAGAAAAAGATAGAGCCTTGAATAGATTCATAAATTATAAATTTTTTTGATATGTCAAAAGGGTTTGGATTTAATTAGTAGACATTTCCTATGTGGCATGAGTTCTGTTTTTTTCATATAAATGTTCTGTTATCCTTATGATGTTATCAGAACACGTTAAATTTGTGATCAAACAAAAGCATTTGAAACTAGAATGTATGGAGGTACTTGGGATACCATGAGGAAATTACTTCGTACTGAAAAATATAAATCTTTATATAAAGCTTTCTGGATTAATTATTTTTGTGGTGCTCCTTACTTAGCATTGGCTTATACATTTTATGAACATATCCGTAGTCTTTATCACCCATCAGTTCCTGAAGATTAATAACCTCCTTAAAATATGCTTTTTAAATTAATGGGTGCAGGAGGACTTGCTGCAGCTGGAGCTTCAATAATAACTTATCCCTTAGACACAATTAGGTAGAAAAAAAAAATAAATCTATTAGGAATTAAAATAATTTTTTAATTATATTATAGGAGAAGAATGATGGTAAATGGAGGTATAGGATTTGAAAGAGAATATAAAAATGTATTTGATTGTGTAAAGAAAATAGCTTAAAATGAAGGAATGAAGGGATATTATGGAGGCTTCTTTGCAAATTTAGTAAAAGTTGTTCCTGCATTAGGTCTCTAATTTTCAGTCTTTGATAATACAAGAATGTTAATTTTTGAATGAGATAAATAAAATTTTTTAGAAAAACAAAGACATATTTTAACGTTAAATGCTTACTTAGTTAACCTTCTAAAAATGTACAAATAAGATATATAAATTAATTATTTTTATTTATAAATAAATAAATGTATATAAAATGTAAATCTAATTTTAAGTATCATTAATTTTACAAATTAAATCAATTTTAAATATTTTGTGATGTTCGCTATCAATATAAAATTATATTATTAAATTCTAGAGTTGTTCAATATTTACTTTTTATTATATCAATTGATATACAAATGTATTTAAATAATATATTGAGGTTCTTTCTGTTCTGTATATTTAAAATTTTGATTTAATTTATGCAAAATGTACAAGAAAAAAATGAAAATAAAATCTCTTTATTAAAAATCTAATATCTAAGTTCGATATATAAATAGAAATTCCTATTTATTGTCACAACTCTATTAATTTTCACTTATGATCTATTTGATAGATTAAAATATTATTTTTTTAAATTAAAATAAATTTTCGTAATTTTAATTAGGTAGTTTAATACTCCAAAACACATTCAAACACACAATATGAAAATAAGCTTTAATTATAAATCAGGTTTAGAATATTAATCCTATTTTAATTTTACTTTAAAATTTTAGATTTTTAATTACTCAATAATTATATCAATCTTCTTTTAATATAAAATTGGGTGAAGCCTCTTATTTAAGCCAATTAAAATCTTGAATATCCCTCCATTGATTTTCCTTTCCTTTCATTCCACATTCCTAATATTATTAATACAATCATTGAATTTTAAAAATATATAAATATATTTACATTGAAGTGCTATTCGAATTTATCATAAGTGTGCTTATAGGGAGAGAAGATCATACTTGTACAGTGCTCGATTATACACTTACTAGTAGAGAAAATTTAGAAATGAGTTGATACTGAATTATGAATTCTCAGCTAAATATCAATTAAAGAAGGATTCAGCGTTAATATTTTTAATTATCAAAAAAAATTTTACCTGATGACCACATATGTTTAATAGAGAATTCTTACACCCATCTATGAGGAGTGAAAATTTAACAGGCCCAATATAAATTTTAGAATTATTAATGTTTCTTATGTAAACAGTGTCAAAAATATCATTTAAGTATATTTCGCTATCAGTTATATTTACTATTCTTATAGTAGAAGATTGTTTAAAATATTTATTTTCTTCTCCTGAGTTAATAACTATTTTTTCATTAGAAATATTAATTAAACCAGGGATATCTTCTCCGAAATCTTTATGAGCTTATTCTTTTTGATTATTTTCTTGCTGGGAGTCGTGGCTATTTTGTGATTTATTTATTTATTGACTGAATCTAAATTTTTTTCTTGGTCTTGCTAAGTCACGAGCTTAAAATATATTTTTTTCCATCTTTTCTAATTACTTTTTAATGAAATGTAAATACAAAGATCTTCATTTAAAAAATATACTTCTTTGTATTGTTGCTTATCGAATGTTGTTAATGCATAATTAGTAGTAACGAAATACTCTTTGAGTTTAGCAAATTCGCTAAAGAACTCTTCGACATTGCTTGTATTTTTGTTAAACTTCTTAATCATATCTTAGATTTCTAAAAATAAAAATTAGTATTATAAATAAATCTCCAACATTTATTATAAATTTACTATCATATTATTGTCTGAATTCTTTTTAAATTGTGAGCATTCTTTCCTTTGGATCTTTTTCGATTTCATCTCTAACTTTTTTCTATTCCTTTTAAGCCTATCTGTCTTATTCTACATTTTTAAAAAATAAGATAATCTTAACTATCTATGCTTAAAATCAAACTATAAAGAACAATAGAAACGCTAATTACCTTATTTTTACAGCAATTCTTCAAATTACTTCTTTTTTAAATCAACTTTAGATTGTTCTTCCTATACTTAATTCATTTTTTCTAATCAATTAATATAAAGTATATTTAATTTTATTATTTGATTATATATTTTGGATATGTTTTTAATTTGAATTTTTAAAGTATTAAAAATATTTAATTATTTTCAAAGAATTTAATTATAAATATGTAATGTTTCTGATTAGTCTATGAATTCTGGCAATAAATTTTCTATATAATAGTAAACATAATATTATAAAAAATTTTTTACTTTATAAAATTATTAAATATTCTATTATAAAATATTTATAAAATTTTTTATTGTATAAAAAAGAAAGTCTGGGATTATAAGAGCATAAAAACTAAAAATAAATAAATTACTTTAGCTTTAATAAGATTATATTTTCCTATTATTAAAATTTGTTTTGATTACCAACAATAAATTAATATTGAATTTATACATGTAAGATAAACATTATATTAAGATTATTGTAAGCATTTTCTGTATTAATTAAATTACAAAAAAGAAGAAAAACTAAAATTTTAATCTTAAAAAGTTTGAAACTATTCCAAATTCATCTAAATTATTTTATAATAAAACAAATATTTTTATTTGTGTTTTTAATATAAATTTATATCTGAAGAACTATATCCTAAATATAAAATCAAACAAACAAAATGAATACCATAAAATATTCCTATTTATTTTATTGAATAAATCGAAATATTTAAAATTCAAATTATACATTTTCTAATCTGAGTTAGAATCCAATTGCATGATTTTTTAGTAATTATAAGTTGAGATACCTATAAGTTACTTTAATAAAATAATTTTAAAAGTTAATTATTTACTTGAAATAGATTTCAAATGTTTCTAAATTATCTATCAAGAGTAAATAAAATTTTTCTAAATAAAAGTGTGTGTGTGTGCATTTATTTATTTATTTCGTTTTTTTCTTGCTATAAATCTGTAAAATTTAATTTTTCATAAAGATATAATCACTTAAATCTAAGCGATTTTATAATAATTTCAAAATAATTCATTTCCTTTTGTAAGTTGAGTTAAATGTATATAATACTTCTATTATTTTAAGGTTTCGTCTTTGAAATTTTGAAGAATTATTAAATTTTAAAAGAATTAAGTAATAATAAATAAAGTGTTTAAAAGGAAAAAAAAAAATATTAATTTAATTAATTGTCTTACAATAAATAAAGAACAACTCAGATACACAAAAAAATTTAACAAACAAAGAAAGAAAAATTTCTGAATACCTTAAAGAAACATTCATAAAAAATAAATCTATTACAGTCATTCTTCTTTAAAGTTATTTAGCTTTGAAAGAGAGATAGACAAAATTTAAAAATAAAATAATAAAAATAGGTAAGAGCAGCAGCATTAACAACAAACTAACAAACAAGCAAACGAATTTTATACTTAAGTTTAACTTTGTAGGCTTATTCATTTTATTTAAAAAGAGCAATAAATTGTATCAAATAATAGAAAGATAGATCGGTTTTAATACTTTGATATAAAAATGTCAAACAAATAGAATAATAAAAACTCGCATAACTAAAAAAGTAATGCGGTTAAGCCTGTAGATGATGAATTTTGGAAAAAAAACGACTAATACGATTTCGATTAAATAAATAGCAATTCGCAAGGTGGAGGAAGTTAGCATTTGAACTCTAATAATAACAGCAAAAATAATTAAAAAAAGAATCAAATGAAATAAAATGGCTCTTATCCTAAAAAGAATAAATATTAAAAAACCCCTAATTCTAATAATTTAAATAGCAATAATTATAGCGGTAGCAATAATCATAATAAATAAAACAGCAAATCTATTTAAAAATAATAAACAAATAAGTATGTATTGATGGAAAAAAATGATAATAGCAGTTGTAATTCATAAAATTCTGCATCTAACTAAGCGCATGGATAATTTGAAAGTTAATAAAGCACTGAGTAGTTAGCTACGTATGAAAACAATGCAAAAGGCAAGCTTTAAATTTAATAAAGTAGTGCAAGTCCTAACTTATCTTCAAATAATAGCTAATCAAATATAAACATTATAAGTGGCTCTTTTTCATAATCTAACGTTAACTTCAATTCAGCAGCAGTATAACAGAGTTCTAAAGAGAGTCCAAAGCATATAAATTAGCAAAAAATAGGATCTAATGCCACTAATAATTCAGAATAATATAGTAATTAAATAATCTATACTTAAAAATTAAATAATTCCTCTAATCAAAATACAGAATAGCATGGAAATTTTGAATATAGTAATACTTAAACATAATCTACCAACAACAATACTTCAATTTCAAATACAAATGCAAATACAAACACAACAACACCAATTAATAGTTCAAACTAAGCAAACACTTCTTCATAAATCAATACACACTCATAAAATTAATAATAGCATTTATCTAACCATTAAGCTTCTTCATAAGGCAATTATACAAACTCTGCTTCCAATTCTTAAGTTTCTAACATAATAAATAATAGCAACAATTCTAATAATAATTAAAACAATAATATAAATTCAAATAATAACAGCAATCCTAATAACAATTAGAATTATTAAAATAGCTCAAATGTAAATGCCATCAATAATATTAGTAGCCATCAAAACAGCTATTATAGTGTTTAAAGCAGTAACAATAATAGTTAAAATAAAAAAAGCTATAACAGTCACTAAAAGCAAGAATTTTAAGAAAAAGTTGAAGGTAATGTTAGTCAAAATAACAGCAACTAAATGTAAAAAGTGAATATTAGCAACAATAATATAAACAATCATTAGTAGCGATAGGGAGGTTAAAATCACAATAATAGTTCAAACAATGACCAAAAGATATATAAAATGAAATAATAAGGTGAAAATAATAGATAATATAATAACTAAAACTAAAATCCTATCATATATTCTGAGGTATAGCCAACAAACAGCAGTGTATCTAATTCTAATAATTTAAATAGTTTCCAAAATAGTTAACAAAATGTGCCTGATAACTCCTCTAAAATGTAAAGAAACACTCCTCCTCCTAAAGAAAGCTCTATTTAGTTTGACATCAAAACTGCAAACAAAAATATTGTGATAATAATTGAAGAAGTAAATTTCAAGGAAGATAAAATTGACAGTATACTTTCTTAATAGATAAAAGTAGCAAACTTAGAAACAAGAATAGAAATTTAGCTAAAGATGGAAATAATATTTGAAATTCTCAAAAATATCTTAGATAAATCAATAAAATTTGAAGATTTATCCTAAGAAGGAACATATATAAATAATTTACAAAAATTATTAAAATAGTACAACGACCAAATTGATTCTATTTTTATTTCTGTGAAAACAACAAACCCTCCTGCTTCTCCTCCTCCAATAAATTAGCAATACTAGCAATAATAAGTTTACAACTAGAATAATTTAATGCCAATATAACAATAGTAAGTATAGCCTAATTCATATGCAATAATGTAAAATATGCAGCCATAGTAGTAAATATAGCAACCTCAAATGTAGCCATAATAATAGCAATAGTATTTTGGAAATATGATGTAAAAATTGCAGTAGAATACATATTAAACATATCAGTAATAGTAATAACCTTAAATAGCTCATTAAATTCCTATGCTTAGCAATTAATAAATGTAGATGTAAAATAACTTGAATTATCACTAATAGCAGCAATATTATAATTAATAAATTTAATATTTTTATCATCATGGCTAGTATATTTTTAATAACCAAATGTAAAAATAGCAGCCAAAGTATGGAAACAATAATAATTTCAAATAAAAGTAAGGGGTGTACAAATAAAATATGCATAACAATAATATAAATTAGGAAGAAGACAATAAAAATTGATATTTTAGCTAAATTATTTATAGAATATGTTTGTGAGTTTATTTTTTTGGGAATATTCCACTTTTTAAATCAATAAAAGTCTTTGATATCAAATAGTTAGTTGTTAGAATTAATTAATCTTTTTATTTAAATAAATACATAATATAATTTAAATCTAAACTACTGTAAAGGAGAGACCAAAATAACATCAAAAGGAAATAAATGCTTCTATTTAAAATAAAATTTCTTAAATTTATTTAAATGAAAAATTTTTCAATAAAAAATACAATTTATTTATTTATTTTATTATTTTTTGAACTAAAAAGAACTTGCAATATTCAAAAAATTAATTTTACTTCAATATGTTTTCTAAAAAAGTGTATTTATAGTTTAATTGAAAATGCTAGCTAAAACTTACGTTTTAATAGTGATTATTTTATTAATTATTATGTAATAATTTTGATATTTTTCTATATTTAGTAGAGGGTATGATGTATGAAGGATAAATATTATTTCATATTTTTAGAATACTTTATCTAGAATACAATTAAAAATACATAAAAAAAGACTTCTTTCATTTTTTATTTACTTGCTTCTATTAATTATATTAATTAGAATTCATAAAATTATTTATACTAAGCTTTTATTTCTTAAAAAAGATACAAAAATTAATTAAATATGGCTTCATAAAGAACATTATTAGTTATAGGAGGTTGTGGAAATTTAGGTAAATTACCTTTGTTATTAATTGCGTTTCTGCAATCAATTTTTATTTTTAAAAATTAAGGTCGCTCTGTTATTAGCAAATTTAAGAGTAACTGGAACATAGCTAGCATTGGTCTTAATATTAATAATGAATCAAATAAAAATATTATCCTACCTCAAAATTAATCAGCATCTTAGTATGTCAGTGAAGTCAAATAGTAATTGAAAAGCTTCAGTCCTTCCTACGATGCTATAATTTGCGTAGCAGGTGGATGGAATGGAGGGTCAATTAAAGACTCTAACGTTTTTGAAACTTATCATAAGATGCACTCAGTTAATGTTATTCCTTCCATTTTAGGTAAAGAATTAGCTTAGTTAATTTAAAAATAAGCAAATAAAAATAATAAATATTATAGCTGCTCATCTTTCAACTCATTTTTTGAGGAAAAATGGTCTTCTTGTTTTTACTGGTGCTGGCGGCATCATAAATAATCCTTGCCATGACATGATTGGATATGGTCTTTCTAAAGTTGCTGTTCATTCTTTAGCTTCAACAATGGTAGATTATTTGATATAAAATAATTCTATTAAACATAGAATAAATATAAAATACATTTTTGTATTATTGATTTTAATATTTTTTTGTTTACAAATTAGGCTGTTTCAAAAGATATGCCAGAAGGTTCTACTGTAGTAACAATTTTACCGTAATTTTATTTGGTTAAATTTATTAATTAATTTAATACTCTATTATATATTTAGAAAGGTTATTGATACTCCTTAAAATAGAGAAGCTATGCCTGATTCAGATTTTAGCACATGGGCAAAGCCAGAATAAATTTCAGGACTTTTAAAAATGTGGGCTGAGGGCAACAATCTTCCTAAAACAGGATCATTTGCTATGCTCAATGTGTAAAATGGTAGTGTAGTTCCTGAATTTATTTGAAAAAATACCTCATAATTTTATTTTAATAATTTTTCGTGTTATCTATTAAAAAATTAATGTCTCAGAGAAGAAATAATATTATATTTACTAAAATTTTATATGAGATTTTATTCAAAATAATTTCAAGTTTTTTAATCTTTTTAAAATTATTATTTGATAAAAATCTATTCATAACTTTAGACCAAATAAGAATTTGTTAAATTTGTTTCTAAATTTGAAAAAAAGAATTAAAATCGATTTAGAATTTTTTTTTTTAAGAACTTTTGAACCATTAAAAGAAATAGAAAGAAATTTAATAAATTAATAAATGCTTAATCCCAGTGCTAAAATAGGGTTTGTATTTATCTAATAAAAATTCAAAGCTGATTGACTGACTGATTGATTACATAAAAACTTATAATTAGAAATTTTCAATACATAAGAAATTCAATGATTTATATAAGGTTTTACAAATAGAAGTTTTTGTAAATATAAAAATATATTTGAAATAATAATAATAATTATAATAATCATTAATAATAAATTACATAGGTTTCTTTAACAAACTAAACAAATTGGATAGAAGCTTTTGAATAAAACAATAAATATGATTAAGTTAAAAGACTAAAAGTAGTATTTTTTGAAGTGCATTAAAGAAAGAATATGGACTTTTAAGGTTTTTAGAGGCGAAGGTGATGGTGAAGTTGTTTTTAGCTTTGATATTTCTCATATCTAATTAGATTAGAATGACTAACATTAGTAGGAATAGGCAAACTTAGAAAAAAAAATCAAAACAATGTTTGTTATATATCACACCAGGCAAACAAAAGATTGCTTTTTTTTTAGTCTTGTTGATTACGACTAATATGACATACTTTATTAGCACTATCTTTATGATAAAAAAATCTTTTTACCAAATCTTCATTAAAATCCTTCCAATATAGAGAGGTTGCTAGAAAGAGACTCACATAATCAAGAGAATTAATAACTATTTCTCCACAGCGGATAAAAAATATAATTTTTAGATTTGCTAGAAATCTCTCTTGTATAAGAAGTAGAATTGATTGGAAATCGCTAATACAAGAATGTGATAATTTATATATCAAGATAAAAATTCAAAGAAATACTTAAAGATGAATCAGCATTAGACTTAAAAATATAGAAAGTAGTTTAAAAGGCTCAAGGAATATGGAACGAGTAAAGCAACTAAGATCTTTTTTCAACAATCAAGTAAAAATAATTATTTTTATTTAGAATTGATCATAGAATACTTTTTACAGCAAAAATATTAAATAACAAGAAATTGACTAAAGTCAAAAGTACTTCAAAAATAATTGATTTTTATTATTATAACCAATAATATTTAAAAGAGAATTTATTGATGCAGATTGTAAGAATATCAAATAATTTGTTTATTAAATTGAATAGGAATATTTTAGATGTGATTAACAAAGAGTATAGAGTGGCTAACCATAACTTCTTTATAGACAATAAAATACGTTAAGACCAGCTCTATTTATTTTGGCCGGTTCTTGATGAAACTGATTATTCAAATCCTTACATAGATACTAGATAGCTTTAAAGTAGAAGTAAGGTTATAGATTTAAAGCCAGGCCATCATATTTTCATTTGGCCAGGTACACTTACTCTCTTTTGCAATAATTAAAAGCATGCAATATATGAGGGTAACAATAAAGTAGCAGTATTTAATTTATAAAATGATGAACATTACTCAATAGAAACTTTTACTCTCCAAAAATTCAAATAAGAAGAACAGTTTATAAGTCTCTGTGAATATGGTATCAAAGAAGAAGATGCTTTCTTCAGAAGAGCTTACACTTATAGTAATCAGAAGAGTGATCATCCATTTAAAGTTTTAATAAAATCTCAGCTTTTTTAGTCTTTAAAAGAACCTCTTTAGATACAAAAAGAAAAGCTAGAAGTTGATTATTTGCCAAAAATATGCAAAACTAGTTTTTACTTTGACTCTAAAGTTAAAAAACTCCATAGCTTAGTTGATAAAGTTGTATCAGCCTTTAATGATACATTTTTTGTTTCACTAGGAAACTGAAAATTAAAACTAATTCATAAAAAAAAAAATTAAAACCTAAAAATTCAAATAAACCTATAAAATATTACTCTATATTAAATCTACTAAAAAACTATAAAATTAATATTTTTTATTGCATTTATAATTACATTTTTAATAACTCACATTATAAATCTAACTATAAAAATATTTAAAATTCTTCATTGTTCATTTTTCTTTAACAAACAATTATCAATAACATAAAGTAAAAAAAACCTAAAAAATAATCTTAAATATATTTTAGTCTTTTAAAAACTTCTATAACAATATTAATTCTATGGATTTTTGGATTTTTTTGAAAATATCTATTGAGGATTAAAAGATCTTTTAGATATTAACCACATAATATCTGTTTTAATTGAAGCAAATCAATTAAATAATAAATAAAATGTATTTGAGTATGCATTTATATGTTGTGTTAAGTAAGAATTCATAAATTTATTAAAAATTAATTTACTTCTTAATTAATCTCTAAATTTTTCTTATAATAGTAATAATGCTTTATTGATTTTAAAGCTGAATCAATATGCTAATATTAATATATTGATTTTTCAGATGTATTGATTTTATTAATCTTATTTTATTTATTTAAATTAATAAATTTAGAGTTAAATGCCTTTATTATTTAGGATAGGCTATCTAATACTAATAAATATTTAATTAAAAGAAATTTAGACAAATGTTTGGTATATTGTTTATTAAAGTTTTAACAGGACCCTATTCTAAATGATAGGAAAATTGAAAATAATACACTGGCTTATTTTATTTAAAATGATTGTACATCCAATAAATACATAATAAAATAAATAAATAAAAATATAAATATAATAAAAATTAATTTTAAGTTCTATTCTGAAATCATTTAGATATTTGAGTATTTATTTCTATTCTAAGAAAATAATATGAAATTATAAGAAATTAATTAATTAAAAATAAAAAGAGAAGCTGAAAATAAAAAATGAGTTAGATTAAGAGAGATAAATGAAGAAAATAAATGTGTACATTTAAAAAAAAAAATAAATCAAACAAAAAAACTAATTAATAAATTGAAAAAGTATTTTTTATTGTTTTAAATTCATTTTTATATTTAAAATTATCGCAATCCAAAACAAATAAAATATTGAATTACTACCGGAAAAATTGTATATAACAAATTTTTTTAATTGCTAACCTAACATTTCGACTTTTCTGTAAGGAAATGCCAAAAAAATTTAAAATAAAGCCTCAAATTAATAATATACCTCTTCCTCAAATAAATACGTATTTGGTCAACATTTATTGTGGTTTAAAAGATCTTTTAGATCTTAATCAAATTGTATTTGTTAAAATTGAATAAAATCTACTATATAACAAATAAAATATATTTGAGTAAGCATTTATATTTATGTGTTAAGTAAGAGATACAAATTTTAAAAAAAATTATTTACTTCTTTAAAAATTCTAAATTTTACTTATTTGTATATAGAAAAAACAGAAAATGATATAACAATTATGTTTTATTGATTTTTAAAATGAGTCAATACAATAATTTTATTTTATTAAAATATTGATCCTTAAGATGTATCTGTTTCAGTAATCTTATTTTATTTATTTAAAATAATAATTTTAGCTTTATAATTAAAGATAAAATGAAAGATACAATCAAAACCAAATCCTGGTTCATAATTTTTGAATTTATTTTTTATATTCTCTCTGACATTCTTGCTAATTTATTTATTGCTTCTATTTATATAAAAATGATATATTATTAAAAAAATAAACTTTAATATTTATATTTCTTTATAAAATAGCTCTAAAAAAAAGCATTTATTCAATTTTCAGGTTCAATTAAATAAGTTTTCTTATAAAGTTAAATTAAATAAAGTATTTGAATTGGTGTTATTTTCTATCCAAGAGTTGAATGCGAATAAAAAAACTTTAAAAATTACTCAAAACCAAGATTCAAATAAGCAAGATATTTATAATTTTCTATAGCATTTGCAATGCTTATAACTCCATCATCTCCAATTTCATTTTTACTATAAAATGAAATTTAAATATTAAATAATAAAAAATAATGTTTTAGTTATAAGAAAGTATTTATAATTTAATTATATTACTAAAAACTTATATAAAGTGAAAAAATATTTTGATAATTCTGAATTGCTTATGCAATACTGATTGCTCCCTCAGAACCAATTTCATTTATGCTTTTAAAATATTTTAATAAGTTAATTTCTTTATTGACATAAGTAAAATAAACTAAAAAGTAATTCAAATTAAAATAAAAATAAACTAAAATTTAACAATTAATTAATTATTTTATTAAAAAAAAAATACCCGAAGCTAAGATCTAACTTAGTAATTTTTTGAAGATTCTAAATTGCCTCTGCAATATATTTAACTCCTTCATTCTCAAGATAATTTTCACTAAAATATATTTAAATAATTTAAAAAAGAAAAAGTAAGTAATAAGATTAAAATTTCTACGAATAAGCAAATGTAGTTTAATTCATAAATAAATAAGAGCTTTCATAAAAAGTTTGAAATAAATTTTAGGGTTTAATTAGTTTATAAATAAAACTTTTAAAAAAAGGAAAATTTTTGGTTAAAAATATATAACTAATAATTTAGTTATCTAATTTAGATTGAGTACTATTTTTTTATTTATTAAACAACAATGTATTTTATTTAATTTACAAAAACTAAAGAGACAATTCTTCAAGATCTTAAAAGTTTTTGATTGCATTTGCGATACTTTTTGCACCCTAAGCCTATACTGTGTCTTATCTAATCATATAAACAAACAATCAATTAAATTGAAAAGCAAAAAATTGAAATATACAATTTAATATTATAATTTAATTTAATTTATTTGAAAAGATAAAATGAAACGAAAAAAGTAAAAATAGATTATTACTCAAATACTAATTTTAAGTTAGTTAGCTTTTTGTAGTTTTGTATGGCATTTCCAATGTGCTGAGGTCCCTCATCTAAAATAGTGCAACACCTAGTAAAATATAATTTATTAAAAATAAATTAAAAAAGAAATAAATTTTATTGAAGGTAATAAATTAATGAAAAAAATAAAATGAATTTATTAATTTAATATAATAAATTTTATAAAACCTAATAAATTACTTAAATACAAGTGTCAAATCAGAGACGTTTTAGTAGTCCTTAATTCCGTTAGCAATAGCTTATGCCCCTTAAATACCAATATTGTGGCTTTTAATAAAAAAATAGTTAGGAGAGAAAATGTAATTATTATTAAATAAAGTAAAATATTAAATTAAACACATACATTTTTTAATTATTTCTTGAAAAAATAAATAAAGTAGATTTAAATTTTACCCAAAATAAAGTTTTAACTTAGTCAATTTTTATAAATTTTCAAATGCATCTGAAAGACTCTAAAAGGAATTAAGGCTTAAAGAGGGAAAATCACTAATACACATTTCAAAAAAAAAAAATTTAATAATGTTTTAAAACATATAATAAAATAAAAATTTAGCTTTTTTTAGTTTGAAAAACTTAGATAAAATTTAATTACTGTAATGTTAAATCTAATTCTTGGAGATTTTGATATTTAGAAATGGTGTTCGCTATACTTTTTATACCTTCATCGTTTATGTTATTGTCACTATAAACAAAATAATAAAATTAATTATAATAAAATAAAAGAAATATGAACGAACATAAATAAATTAAAGTTATTACCTCACATCAAGATGTAAACAATTCAATTTTTGATAGTTGGAGATAGCATCAGCAATACTCTATAGTCCTTCTGTTGTCATATTACAAACACTATTAATAAATATATTACTGTAAGATAGTTTTAAGACAAAAAATGAAAAAAATTATTTAATAAAAATCATTTTAGTTAATTTAATTTCTATTAAAATTATGCGAAATTAAAAAAATTACCATATATCAAGCTTCAAATCAGTAATATTTTCGTATTTCTTAATTGCATTTGCAATCGGTATAATACCTTCATCTCCAAAACGATCAAAGCTAGTTTTTAAAAATAGAAAATTTAAAAAATAAATAAGAGCTTAAAATTTTTTATTTATTCTTTTATATTAAATTTAGAATAAGATAAATAGAAAAATTTGCAAGTAAAAAAAACCCTACTAAATAAAATAAATTTTTTATATTAGCTAAAAGATATCAATTTAGATTATAATGGAGGATTCTATTAAAAAAGACTTTTATTCATTTAATTTAAAAAATTTTAAGTCAATTTAAATAAATAAAATTATATTTATTCTTTATTTACCCGAATTAAAGATTAAGCTTATTAATGTATTGGTAGTTTGAAATAGCCTGTGCTATACTTTCTGCTCCTTGTGGATTAATATAATTTCCACTGAATTGATTTTTAAATAAAATATATAAAGATTAGAAATAGAAATTGAATATCTAAATTAAAAAAATAGATAATTTTAATAATATTTCTAAATTAAAAATTTATGCTAATTAAATAATTTCCAATCTACCATAAAGAAATTTATAATTCAGTAATTAATTTGTAATTCTTTAAGGAATTCGCTATACTTTTAGCTCCATCACTTGTGATATTATTGGTACTATTTAATATTTATTTGAAAAAAATAAATGATAAAACTATTAATTCAAAAAGATATTAGTTTAAATAAATTATTAAATTTCTTAAAGTAAATAATATAAGAAAATTACTTAAATAAAAGTATTAATTAAGTCAAGTTTTGATATTTCTCAATAGCACTAGCTATGTTATTAATTTCTTCATCACCTAACGAATTAAATCTAATACAAGTTTAGATTAACCAATGAAAAATCTCAAAATAAATTAAAGTAAAATAAGCAAGCTTAAAGAATAAAATAATAATATTCATTTGGAAATCGAAAAAAATACTTACATCAAATTAAGTCTCAATTTTGTAATATATTAAAGCTTCTCTAAAGCGTTTGAAATACTTTTTATTCCTTCTAAATTGATTGAATTTTATCTAATAAAAAATTAAAATAAAAATTAATCAATTTTTAATAAATAGGATAAATAAATTTTATAGATTAACTCTCCAAAACAAACAAATTTACTTACCTTAAATTAAGATTCAGCTCAATAAGATTTTAGTAGTTCTATATAAAATTTGCTATAATTTAGCATTCTTTATTATCGATGAAAGTTTCACTAATATAATATGTAACAAGTAAGTAAATGAATAAGAAATAAAAATAAATAAATAATAAATTAGTTCTTTAATTTATGTAAATAAAAGAAAAAATTTATTTTGAAATTTTTAAAGATTACCTTAAATTGATATTCAAACTAATAACATTTTTATACTTAGATATCGCATTAGCAATGTCCTCAATTCTGTTTTTCTACATATAAACTCCCCTATATTAAATTAATGAATTAATTCATCGATAATGTGATGAAAGAAAGAATCGAAAAATAAAATTTTGATAAAAATTAATTAAGAGTAGTGATAAATTTTTGTAAAAAAATTTGTATAAAATATAATTATATCTCTATTAATCATGATTGATGGTAGATAATATCATAAGAAAGTTAAAATTATTTATGAATATTTTTATAACTAAGTAATTATTTAAAAATTTTTAAAGTTTACCTGAAATTGAGAGTTAAGTGAGAAATATTTTCATAATTGGAAATAGATTCAGCAATAAATTAGATTCCTTCATCTTCAAAATAATTCTTTCTTATTTAAATTAAATAAAACAAAATATTTTGAAAACAAAGCAAAAAAATATTATTAAAACAAATACCTGAATTTAAGACTTAACTCAGTAATATTTTTATAGCTTTTTAAAGCACTTGCTATGCTTTAGCATTCATCATTACCAATATCCCAGTAGCTGTTCATTTTAAATAAGATTATTCATTAAAAAACAAATCTAATAAAAAACATCATCAAATTTTAAAAATAGAAATAATAAATTAAATACCTTAAGTTAATTATTAATTTAGTCAAATCAAATTTTTTCATTTTTTCTACCAATAAATTAACTTCTTCTATCCCTATCTTGTACTTACTTTTGAATTTTAATATGAAAAGAAATTAATTAGATTTGTTTAAAATAATAATATTTATTAATTAATTTAATTAATAATTAGGAAAATATTAATAATAAATTTTATTTTTTTTAGTTCTACTTTTGATTTTTTGATAAAACTAATTAAAACCCCAAAAGTAATTAACAATAATTATTTAACATACCTTAGATTTATTTCTAAAATGTCATATGAGTAATCATTTGATTAATAGAGGTCCTTTTCTATATTCCTTTTATTAATTAAAAGCCTTTTTAACGGCTTTGATTAATTTTCAACGCTTTTATTTAATATTAGCTAATTCAGGGATGCTTCATCAATACCAAATTATTCTAAATTTTTGATGAGATCCTCAGGTTAAAGCCTTTAAGATATATCCTTGTTTACCATTTTACAAAAAAAATTATGAATGAATTCATAGTGTTCAGAGGTTTGAAGGCTTGGTAGAACTTTCAGTAAATCTTAATCATTCAAATTAAGTGATTCTTCATTTTCAAGAGGTCTTTAGAGTAAAGCTTCAATAACAAGTAATCCAATTTAGTAAATATCTACCTATTTTTATAATTTAAAATATAAATTTTAGAAAAAATTTATTAGATATTTTTTATTTACTAGAATATTTTTTTAGTTCTACTTATCTGAATCTTCTTGAGATTTTGATTTTTAGTTTGTTCCTTGCTGCTATTAAAATAAATAAAAATAAAATATAAATTAAAATCCATTAGAAATCCTTTTAATAAAGTACATTTTCATTATACTAATCAATCTTATAATGACTCGAATTGGCTAGATTATTTATTGATAGAAAAAAGTAAGTAAATTATATATCTATCTAAAAAAAGAATTAATGTTACCAATCATGAATTAGTTTTTAGATCTACTGTATAAAATGTTATCAGACTTAATATGGCCAAGAATAATTCCCTTATTTTCTAGAAGAACTAAGCCTCTTAGTAATTAATAAGTCAAAGCTAAGATTTGTTTCAAGTCAAGCTTATTAAGCTTAAAAATGGATGCTAAATTACCTTTTTTTTTATAAAAGTCAAAATCTATATTTATATTGATCTTAATGATTTTTTACTATCACAAAATTCAGTGACAACTGCGAATAAGTTCAGCTTATCATCCTAGATTTATTCGATGAATGGTAATATGTATTTTTCTCCCTTTAACATCTCAAATGCTCTTATTTCCTTTTTGAACTCTTCAAAATTGATCTTATTTTACTCATCAGTATTTTTTAGAATCTTAATTGCAACTTTTTTGTTAAGATTTTCAGAATGGGCTAAAACAACTTCAGAGAAATCTCCTTTTTGTAATATCTTTTCAAATATATATTTTTTTTGTTACAAAAAGTCTTTTATGATTTCTTCTTCTGACTGAGAGTACTTGCTGATTTAGATGCTTTAAGAAGTATCCATCTTTTTATTTATTTAATCCTATTTACTTTTCTAAACAATATCACTAAAGTCTTATTTCTTTAATAAAGATTATCAATCTAGCTGGCCAGTTTATCTTTTTATAACGAGTATTTTAAATTAAACTCTAATATAAATTTATTTAAAGAAACATATAAAAATTTTAAAAGTAAAATTCACTCATTTAGTTGTTATTTTAAAGATAAACATGTTGAATTAAATTTTTAATGTTGATATAAAATTTTTTAAAAACCTTTTATAATAAATAAATTAATAATGATTAATTAAAAAATTGCCATTAGTAGCAGTTTTGATTTTTAGTTTTATGTTAGAATCCCTCATAAACATTAATTTCCATAGATTTTGTAAGGTTATCAAAAGTAATTTAATTAATAATTAAAATAAACTAAACTAAATTAACTTAACTTAAATAATATCCTTCATAAATTGATTGAATTATGTAAGATAATTTATTTATATAAATATACAAAATTTTTAAATTATATGTATTCAGGCATATAAAATTTGAAGAAACAGATATAAAACTATCATATAAAATCAAATACTCTGTTTATCAAATAAGTTTTTATAATAAGTGCCAACATACTTAAATACGGAGATCTAGCTAACTCTCCTTTTTTAATTAAATCAAATTATAATTTCAAAACGCAAATATGTATTTATTGCTACTTAAAAGTCAGTTGATTCAGTCGTCCATAAAATATAAAAAAAATTTAAAAAACAGTAAAAAATTTATTTCTATAATATTTAAATTTTATTAAGGATATCCCATAAGTTTTATAATTATGAATAAATAGTGTAATATTCTCCTTTCATTTAATTTTCAAAATAATCTCCATTAAGATAATATAACATCAGCCACATTTTTTCACCAGACAAATATCACCATATTTGACTCATTTTTATAAATATCTTTTCAAATTATTTTTTATTATATATACTAGGGATAGACCGAATATTCGGTTATGCCGAATAAAATTTTTATTCGGTATTCGGTAAATTAATAAAAATGAATTATTTAATTAATCAAAAAATATTTAAATCTAAATTAAAAAATTTTTATCATTTATTTTCATAAAAAAATTTTTTTATTAAATATAATTTATTTATATACTAGATTATTAGTTTCAAAATTAATAAAAAATTTTCTCATCTTTTTTGGCCTCTATTATTAAAAACTAATCAATAGATTTAAAAATTATAAATGTTTCCTCTAAATTAATAAAAATAGATCAGATTAGGAGTACAGCTTTAATTTGAATATCGAGTATTGATCTAAGAAATTGATCATATTTTTATAAGATATTATTTAAAAAAGCTTGTATAAAGATGTATTTATCTTTATATATCTAATTTAGTTACAAGTGATTATTAATTGCATATAAATAATTATCAGAAAATTTAAAATATTTAAAGTTAAAAAAAATAAAAATGTTGTATTATTATGATGGTTCTAATTTTTTAAAGTTTGTTGATTTATTCTGTATGTATCTATGTGAACAAGTGTAAAATAAATTTGATAGGATACAAGTATAAATAAAATATAAAGTTTCTAAATTAACTAGAAAAATATAATTGGTTAGATTCAATTTTAATTATATAAATCATATATAATTTAATTTGGATCAAATGTCATTTAATCTGAAATAAATTTATTAAAACAAATAATTTAAAGATTACTAGATAAATCTTCTTGTATTAATTTTTTCTAATATTAACTTGAAATTTTTTATATCATCTATTAACTAGTTTAGGTGAAACTAAAACCTTTTTCCTTTCTTTACATTATTATTTAGAAGAGTTTCTATTCGATATAATTATCCCATAGAATATATTCTAACACAAATTAACATATAGTTTCAAATTCAATAGCAATTTTCTAGTAATATTTTTTAAAATAATCAAAAAAATTAGTCATAAAAATAAACCAAACAGATGGATCTTAATCAAACTGCATCATATATCTTATAAAAGCTAATACTTCATCTTAAAACTTCATTTTATTACCAATCAAACTTTCTTCTAACATATTGCGGTGATTATTTTATAAATATATTCTTATAATAATCAACTTGTAACATTTTCTTTAAATAATAGTATTTGCAGTATTTATTTACTCTTCGCTTTTTAAATAAAATAATTTTACCTAAAACAAAATCTAATATAGCCTTTTTGAATATAAAATAAGAAACAGTGAGCTTAAAAATAATGTCATGTAAGTAGATACTATTTATAGTTAATTTTACTAGATGTAATCATAATTGAAAATATCTTAGTGACAATACGATATCAAAAGAATACACCTTATTAATGCACAAGCATATTGTGAAACTTCGAGGTAAATAGTTACATTTGATAAAAATTGATCCCCTTTTTTCTTTAGTATATTGGTTAAAATTATCTAAAATAATATATGTAAAAAAAGTTTGTAATTAAACTTTCTTTTTATTATTATTAAACCTATTATCATTAATGCTATTAAAAAGATTTAGTAAATAGCTAGGTTAAGACCAAAATGATCTTTATAAAAAGCAAGTGTTCCAATACTAATAAAATATGTCAATAAAGTCAAAAATTTTTTAAAGAATTTTCCTATTTCAGAGTAATATTCCTCTTCAATACAAAATACCAAAAAAATACTAAGTAGGGCTAAAGATAATATATAACTAATAAACAAAGCAAGTTTTAAGTATGAAAAATCATTTTATATCATTCCTAGCCAAAAAATGAATACGTACTACATAATAATTTAAGGAATAAATCTAAATATCATATTACCCACTGCAAATGTATCTCTATTTGTCCAAAAAGAATAATATAAAAACCCTAACTAAAAAATATCTAAAAGTATTTAAATTATAAATTCACAACCACTATAATAATACCAAGCTATTTTAATATCTACTATTCTATATATCACATAAACTCCATATAGAGAGAAGAATGTAATAAAGTATGCCAAATCATAATCATTTCTGTCAGCTTAAAGAAACAAAAGTATAGCTAAAGCAATATTTAACATGTTTAGTAAATAATAGAATAAGAAGAATAAGAAATAAAATTAAATGTTAGTCATTTATTTCTGATAAATAAATTAATTTTGTTTTCTTTTGGTGCACTTTTACTTTCTTACTTACTTATGTTTGTATTATTTTCAACTGATAATTTCTCCGATTTTAGACTATTTGCTTTTTTTTAATATCTTATTTAATTTTTTTTTTTCTTAAATGATTCTTTCAAAATAAAAAAATCTTTAGATTTATTAATCTCAAAAACACCTTATTTTCTCCTTTAAAAATTTGTATCATGAACTGTATAAATTAGGGTGGGTATTCTCTTTTTAAACAATTTTATATCTAAAATCAACTATTTTATATAAAGTATCATTTTCCATTAATTAAAAAAGGTTTATATTGTTATTCAAGCATTTTAAATGTCATTATTCTGCTCGTATTTTAGAATGCATAATTATAAATAAAGTAATAAATTTACATCTTTAAAAAATATTTTAAATTTTTATTATTGAAATAGATAATAAAGTATATGAAATATAGAATAGAAAAGATATATAATTTGATATAAGTTTTCATCATACAAATCTTAAATAGCTTATTTTAGATTAATTTTACGAAATCAAACCAAATAACTGAATTATTTATCTTCAAAAACTATTTTTATAGATTCATTTCCTTCATCATAAATTGATTTGTATTTATTATCTTAGTCAGAATTCATTAAATATTTATTAAATGTACTAAAATAGATTTCTTTCTTTTAAATATTCTTCATTACAAGTAATTATTTATTTTATTTTTTTTATGATATTTTTATTTTTTGTTTGTTTTATAAAAATTAAAAATATTTTTAATTAATAAAAATGAAAAGATTTTAGTAAATAAAGATTTGCAAAAATAATTCATTCACTATAAAAGTTAATTGACACAAAAAATAATTATCTCAAAAATATTTGCTTCACAGCCTTCAATAAGTCGGTTATTGAAAGAATTTTATTTGTAAAATAATACACAAATTTCATAAATTTCAGAGTAATTAGAAAATTCATAAAATATTTCTATTCAAGGGTTATTTGAATAAAATGAATTATCTTAATAATAAATTGAGTAGAATGAATAAACATAAGACCTATATTGTATGAGTAAAAAATTATGCAAATGAAGTTCAAACAACTTTTCAATGAGATCCTTACTTTTTCTTTATAAAAATAAAAAAATTCAAGTTTTTAATTATAATAAAGAAAGAAAAAAAAATGTATAAAACTTTTTATTTAGTTTTAATTATATTTAAAAAATTCCAAAAAAGTGAAATAGAAAATATACAATAAGTATGTATAAATATATATTTAATTTTAAATGGTAGTTTTTATCCTGGGTCATTGGAAGAATATGCTTTGAATTAATTTCCAAAATCATTCTGAATTAACAAATTCATATTTTCTTTTTTCTACTTTTCGTTTAGTAACCTCCCCATAAATATTTAATAGATCTAAGAAAATTATCAAATTTTTATAAGATGTAATATTAAAGATATATTTATCTTTATATATCTAATTTAGTTATGAGTAATTTATTAAAAGCATAAAAATAATTTATCATTTAAATATAATAATTTTTAAAGTTAAAAAAAAATATTTTGTATTATTGTGATAGTTCCAACTTTTTAAAGTTTGCTTATTTATTCTGTATGTATCTGAATGAACAATGTAAAATAAATTTGATAGGATACAATAATAAAATATAAAGCTTCTAAATTAATTAGAAAAATACAAATCATTAGCTTCAATTTCAATTATATAAATCATAAAAAATTTATTTTGGATCAAATATCATTTATTCTGAAATTAATTTGTTAAAACAAGTAATTTAAATACTAATAGTTAAGTATTTTAGTATTATTTTTTTCTAATATTAACTTGAAATTTTATATATCATCTATTAACTCGTTTCAGTGAAACTATAACCTTTTTCCTTTCTTTACATTATTATTTAGAAGAGTTTTGATTAGATATTATAATCCCTTAGAATTTTATCTAAATAAAATTGACAAATATTTTCAATTTGAATTGCAATTATTTCGTAATATTTGTAAAAATAACCTTCAAAATTAGACTTAAAAACAAACTAAAGAGATGGGTCTTCATCAAACAACATCAAATATCTTATAAAAGTTAATACTTCATCTTAAAATTTCATTTTATTATCAATTAAACTTTGTTCTAACATATTACTGTGATTATTTTATAAATATATTTTAAAAATAATCAGTTTGTAAAATTTTCTTTTTATAATAGTATTTGCAGTATGTATTTACTCTTCACTTTTTAAATCAAATCTTTTTACCAAAAACAAATTATAGAAAAGCCTTTTTGAGTAAAAAATAAGAAAAAGTGAGCTTAAAAAAAAATAGTATAAATAGATACTACTTGTAGTTAATTTTAATAGATGTAGTCAAAATTGAAAATATCTTAGTGACTATACGATATCAAAAGAATACTTCTTATTAATACACAAGCATATTGTGAAACTTCTAGGTAAATAGTCTTATTTTTTGGTAATTAATTGTCTTATTTCAATAGTAAATTTATTTAAAATAATATATCTAAAAAGAGTG
Organism: Tetrahymena thermophila SB210; assembly: GCF_000189635.1. Lineage (NCBI taxonomy): Eukaryota > Ciliophora > Oligohymenophorea > Hymenostomatida > Tetrahymenidae > Tetrahymena > Tetrahymena thermophila. The sequence continues at coordinate 692,888 of NW_002476335.1, read as the reverse complement.
TGCAATCAAACTTTCTTTATATTATTATTTAAGTTATTATCATTAGTATGATTAAAAAGACTTAGTAAATAGCTAGATTTATACCAAAATAATCTTTATAAAAAGCTAGTGTTCCTATACTAATAAAATATGTCAATGAAGTCATAAAATTTTTCATGAATTTAACCATTTCAAATTTAAATTCTTTACCAATAAAAAGCATTAACATAATACTAAATAGAGCAAAGTACAACATATAACTAATCAATAAAGCAAGTTTTAAGTATGAAAAATCATTTTTTATCATTCCTAGCCAAAAAATGAATACCTGAAAATATAAAATTTAAGGAATAACTCTTAATATCATTATAGCTTTTAAAAGTTTTTTTCTACTTACTAAAAAATAATAATATATAAACCCTAACTAAAATATATCAAAAAAAATTGAAAAAAGTGTCTCAAAACCACCTTACTTAGCTTACATTGCATCATAATTATATATCAGAGAATCTACGAATCTAAATAATATTATATAAATTCCTTAAAGAGAGAAAAATGTAATAAAGTATGCCACATCATAATCATTTCTGTCAGCTTAAAGAAACAAAAGAATAGCTAAAGCAATATTAGACATATTTAGTAAATAATAGAATAAGAAGGATAAGAAGTAAATTATTTTATTCTGAAAAATAAATTTTTGTTATCCATAGATGAGCTTAATTTACATTTTTATTTACTTATGTTAACCTAATCTCCAATTAATAGATAATTTCTATGATTTTAGACTATTTTATTATTTCTTAATATCTTATTTAAATCTTTTTTTTTTCTTAAACTATTCTTTCAAAATAAAAAAATTTTTAGATTTATTAATCTGAAAAACACCTTATTTTCTCCTTTAAAAATATATATCATAAACTGTAAAAATTAGGGTGGGTATTCTATGTTTAGACAAATTTTCTATCTAAAATCACTTAGGTGAATTAAATACTCTTTATATGATTAATTATATGAAGTGAGTTAGAATTATCTTTTACTTTATATAAGACTTATTTTTAAAAAATTGTTTTTACAAATAATTTTGCCATAATTAATTCAAAGAAATATTTTTATCAAAAAAAAAGTGTTTAAGTAAAATAAAATGACAATCTATAAAATAGAAAATATATCCAATTCCAATTAGTCATTATATAGTATTAGAATCAAATTTCAAATATTTAAAAATATATATGAATATAAAATTTTATTACGTTTTGTATTATTGTATAAATTTGTTTATTTAATCTTATTTCATTATAAGTTAATGTTAATGTCATATTGCTATTTATCTTTGTTAATAATGAATGGATTAGAGCTGATATCTACTATTTTAGAGATATAGTTGCCAAATGTGCTAATACCAGCAATTATAACCTTATCAATTACTACTTCTTAGAATTAAGTATTTTTTTATTCTTAAGTATTCTTTAAAGAAATTGAGAAAGAGTTATTTTCAAACTTTCCTTGGGCTTCAATAATTGTAACGCAATTTGCTCCTTCCAAGCAATTTCTAATAATGTTTTCATCATTATTGTAGTCATTTATTGTTAAAATGCTTCCAGAAGCATATAAGTTAGAATCTAAAGCTATGTAAAGAGTGAAATGATTATCCAAAAATCTGCTTCTCAAAACTGGCTTCTAATCTTAAATGTGGACTATCTTTCCTGCTTTGACAAATAGAGGAACAACACTATCAAAAGGTACATCTTAGTGATATTTACCTTCAGTGTATCTTTGTTAGTTATAGAAATCATAGAATACTCCTCCTTAAGGAATATAGAAATCTAATCCTGTAGTATTAGTTACTTCGTTACCTTAAGCAACAACTGGAGCAGCCAAAAGATAATCTCCAAGCATGAATTCAGCTTCATAATTGAGAGCTTCATCATCATTAGGGAAAGACCACATAAGAGGACGGAAAATAGTTCCAGATCCTTATTCCTTGACAAATAAGTGATAGTAAAACTTTAATAATTAGTATCTATTTTTATAGAAATAATTTTGTAAAAATTTAATATTTAAATTACAATTGTTTACCTAACATTTAATGTCTTGATTGATGATGAAAGAACATAGTGATAGTCAGGGAAGGCGTAAGGTTCTTAAGAAATAGACTCATTACCATTATGGTTACGTGAAAAAGGATAGAGAGAACCTAATTACATCCATCTAGCACACAATTCAGGTGTAGCATTACCATTCAAACCGCAAATATCATCACCTACAAAAGGAATACCATACATTTAGAAATTAATAATACCAGGAATTGTATAGAATAAATAGTCCCATTAAGAGAATCCATCACCATTCCAATGTTGTACATATCTTTTTTGATTAATAAAAGTCAAAATTAAATAATTTCAATATTATTTGAAATATTTTAGATATAAAAAAGAAGAAATCATAAATGTAAGGTAAACAAGCATTGTTAGTGATTTGTTGAATTTAATTTTAAAATTTTTTATTTATTTATTTAATTATTTACTTGCCACTTCCAAAGAGTGTAGATCTAGAAAGAATAAAAGTGAGGTTTCTTCCCATTAATTTGGCTGCTTCGTAAGTTGCTATACTTTCACCAAAGCCATTTAAGTTATGCATATCGTATTGAGTTAAGTTGTAATTTGGGATATGGAGCATAAGACCATCCTTTTCATTATAGTGTTTAGCATTCAAAGACAAAGTTTTGAACTCAAGATCAGTGTCTCCTATTATTTATTGATGTTTAATTTGAAAATCAGGATATGAAAATTTAAATGATTAACTACCTTAAGGGTTGAAAGGCAATTAGAGAGAAGATTTCTCGCTCTTCAATGTTTAGTTAGAGAGGAATTTGCTGTCCTTGACAGATGGAAGTACTTCACCGTTTACAAAATTAGAAAATTCATTCATATCTATCCAAATACCTTCTTAAACTAAACCATAATTTTTAGTAATATTATTTAATCCTTCAAACCAGAATTGAGTAGAGTTGGGATGATTGAAATCTGGATAATAGGTATTTCCAGGCCAAACATTTCCAATGAGATCTTAACCGGTATATCCACTCTTAATGAAAGTGTTGAGTTCCTAACCTCTTACAGCTGCATCTGAACCGATTGCAATACCAACATCAATGATGCTACTCCAGTGAACACCTTTAGGATCTTTTCTTGATTAAATAGAATTTAAGTTTTAACTTAGTTATTTATGGAAATTAAAATTTTTACAAATCATAAATTTGCTTCATTTAGCTAATGTTAAAGCGAGATAAATCTATAGTGAAATCATAGAATTCGTACATGTAATCAATATCACTCCATAAAGAATCGATTGGAATGGAGAGCTCGTTAAACTTATCCCAAACTTACATAAGTTCTTCGCTTGTTTTGTAACCCCATCTGCATTAATGGAAACCTTTTTAATTATTGAACAATATTAGGAAAAATTAAAAAAAATTGCAAATATCATTCTGTAAATGTGAGGATAGTAACTAATTTAAAATAATTTGATTTAGTATTTATACATTTATTGCTGAGACCAAATTGATTAAATTTGTGGTAAAAAATTTGTTTTTTGAGCTTTTTATCAAATTTAATTATATTGATTGACTTAAAAGTATCTACTTTTTTTACTCTGTTATTGCTATTTCTTGATAAAAAGTTTAATCTCAAACACTACGCACTTATCATAGTGTGACAATTAAATTATTTTATTAGTTAAAATATTAGAAAAACTTATGAATAAATTAAATTTTTACCTTAAACCCAGAAAGGATGTAAAATCCATCCATTAATGTAATTATGATATAATTTGATAGGTTCTTCAGGGTTGTTATTACCTAAGAAGAATTTAAAGTCAAAGTTACCACCAATCACTTTGTAGGTAATAGATTCATTTTCCTAATAGTCGATTTCCATTCCATATGCATTACGTAAAAATAAGACATGGAAGTTCTTTGTGGCATCATCTCTTTTCAAGTACATGGGGTGAGTTCCATATATTTGCTCGCCAGGATGGCCATAGTCTATTCTTGCTGCATCAGCTGCCCAAATACTGTACTATCCAGATTTGAGCTTAAATGTTGTTCTTCTTTCACCAAGTCCAAAGAGAGCAGACTTATTTAATTTATTTGTAATCTAAAGATACTTATCTTAGAAAATAAGAGGAGTATTGGTTGTATCGAAAAGCACTTCACCTGTATCTTTACGCCATAATTTAAAGTAGAAAGCTTCTCCAGGAACGGAAATGATGTAATCAAACAAACTTTCTTTAGAAGGTTCATAAGTAACCTTGGTGTAGGGGAATGGTTCCTTATAAGGAAGAGTGAATCTTGTATCATCAATATCAGTAATCTTGATTGAAAGTTCATTATAATTATCAAAGTTGATTTTGAAAGACAACCTCTCGATCACAGGATTAGAGGGGTCATTTACAAAATTCTGTCCAGCTACCCATTCAAGTTAGATATTTAAATTAAATAAGCTCGATTATGAAAGCATGTTAACTATATAATACCCATCTGTGTTAGATTTAACAGGAGTAGGAGGTAAATTGTTAATTTTCCAGGCTTTGTATGCCTCATAAATGATAGCACCACACAGCGCAGCGCTTAAGATAGAGGCTATAAGAATAATTGATGTTTTATTCATGCTATAAGAATAGTAAGTAATCTTAATCTATTTTGAATAATTTTATTAATTATAAATTAAATTAGATAATTAATTTTAGATAAATATATGTACTGCTAATAATATTAATAAGTAATCAACTATTCATGGTTTAATTATTATGAATAAATAATGAAAGTACGATATATTTTGGCTTTTAATTTATCTATATTTAGTATTAATCAACTTAATCTTGCTTAGCGTTTAAATAGAATCTCTTATTGGAGATCATTAATTTATCAAAGATTTTTAATTCGAAGATATTCGATCTATGGATATATCTATTGACAGCATAATCTTTTATTATATCACTTTAAATGTCTGAAAAAAGTAAATGATGTATATAATTTTACTTTACATATTAAAAGCTCGTTTAATTTAAAAATTTAGATCGACTAACATTCATTAATTCACCAATTTAAAATTATATTAAATACAATAATAGGTCTTACCTAAAATAATAAATATTTTAAGGTTAACTAGATTATTTTAATATCATCATTTTAAATATTATTTTTTGGAATCTAAATGATGAGAATTAACCATGTTAATAAGAAGCAAATATGTAAATTTCATTTCTTTTTTGAATAAAAATATGTTAATGTAATGAAATTTATATCTTCATATAAACACCTGTACCTACTCAAGCAAAATATTTAAAATTAATGTTATTATAATACATAATAGAATTTTTTAAGCATTTACTTTAAATATAAATTTTTTTCTTAAGATTATTTCATTTTCTTTTCTTTAAAAACCAAAAGTAAATTGGAAAAAGTGTTTTGAAACAAGTATGAAATTTAATTATATACTAAAACAGTATACAAGTATATAAATAAATATAAAAGTAATTCAGTAAAATATATAAGCACAATAATCATAAATATAATAGTAGAATGATACAATTATTTTAAAATATATTTAGCTACTCATCGTTTGGGGACTTCTAATAATTATTTTAAACTTATTATTTCAAATTCTTTAGGATAATTTTAAGATCAACTGGTTGAAAGTCTTTTGCCATTTTTTTTTCTAGAATTTTTAGCAATCATAAATTGAAAGATAACATAAGTATATAAATAAATATAAAGTAATTAAGTAAATAATATAATTATAATAATTATATATATAACAAAAGAATTTTATCTCTTTTAAAATATATTTAGCGACTCATCATTTCTAATAATTATTTTAAATTTCTTTTTTCAAATTCTTTTAGGATAATTTTATGATCCACTGGTTGAAAGTCTTTTGCCATTTTTTTTTCTAGAATTTCTAGGCTCTTCTTAAATTATTGAAATAGGTGATTTATTTTAATTACTTTTATGCACCTCTATTTCCTCTTTTAGCTGCAAAATGAGTAATTTTTACTATTTCCTTATTTATTCACTCTTATTATAAGATTCTATTAGCTTTTGATAGTCTTTTTCATTTTACTGATTTCTTTCAACTATCATCTATATTTTTTTGATTTTTATTGATAAGTTGTCAATACTTTCATTGATAACTTTATTTCTTTCACGTTCTTCATTTAAAATATCTTTTTCTGTCTCATATTATTTACGTATTTAAGCAATCTTTTATTTTAACTCTAAAGATTCATGATATTATTAAGCAAAGCTGTCGATTGGGAAAAAGTTTGCACCCTGGGATAAGGATCTTTCTCTCTAGCTCTTTTAGGAGTAAGATCGTTTGCTACTTGTATCTTAAAAACCTTGTTAACGGAAGGAATAATTTGACTTATTTACTGCGCTATCTGTTTTTAAATTCTTTTTAAAAATTATAGTTATTTGTTAAAATATAAAAATATTCAATTACCAATCTAGAGCTACTTATGCTTAATGCTTGTTTTAAAAACTTTTTCGAGATATCTAAACTGTGCTCTGCTCCTTTTATTTCTTTTTCTAAATCTCTTAGTTAGTCATCTTATTAGACAGTTTTAGATGATTTTGAGCTTATAGATCTCTTTTTAAGTATATTTTTAGGACTTTTTGATTATGAGTAAGTAGAGGCATTATCATTCTTTTCTGCATTATTTGGCAACATTTTTTAAAAATATTTTTTATTGCTTTTTGTTTCTTATGATGAATCATTAAGTCTCTTAGAATCATGGTTGTTTTATCTCTTTGTAGTTTAATTTGCATTAAAATCTAATCTAGAATGATTATATCCCTAGGAGCTCTTAGATGTTTATTAAAATACTGAGTCATTTAACTGGTCAAATATCAATTTATTTTTATTGATTTCATTTTACTTATTTTCTATCAAATATTTATCAGTATCAGACTCTTTTGTAAAACCATCATTATTTTTAACAGGTTTTATATTCTTGTTGAAAATCTCATCTTTTGGTGCTTATTCATAATTTTATATATTTAAGTCATATTTGTTGTTATTTTTCTTTAATGAATCATATTTATTATTATTATTCATTTACTCATTAGTCTATTAAATGAATTTTTACTCTAAAAATTATATTTTTTACTATAAACCATTTATTTCTTTTTATAAATTAAAATTTGTAAAAGGATCACAACTCTCATCTGTATTATTAATCAATAGCGCTTGTTATTACTCTGTCTCAACACCTTCATATGGGTTTTATGATGTAAATTGGCTTGTTCTTTGCTAGAATGATATTTAAGTACCATAGTCTGTATTGAATGTTTATTTTAATCTTTAAGTATTCCCTTAATACTAATCTTTTTATTATATGTTTTAAGGCTCTTAATGATAAGCTTAAAAATTATTTTCGTAATCTTTCTTGTATTCCTATTGTTCATCATTAACTTAATTATTCCAATTATTATTTTAATCTTCAAATTTACTAGCTATGTCATTATTTGATCCTTTCGCTTAAGATGCTTGCTTAATTCTTTAAAGATAAGAATTCTTAAACAAATATCCTTACTCCGTTTCAGTATTCAATTACTACTACAATAACTATAACTCTTTATCTAACAAATTGTGAAGTTCCTATAATTTAAATTTGTTTCTTGAATCCATATTATCAAAGATACTACTAATATTCCAATGTATCTTAATCAAATTATTATTCGTTATAAAGCGAACTTCTTAGTTAAGTTATTTTTAATTTCAAAATATTAATTTTTAAAAAAATGCACAAGATTTAAAAACTAAGTAAAGTAATGATACAAAAAACTTGATAATATTTAAAAAATGTTTATATAGAAATTAAATCTAAATATTATTGAGCAAATTACAAATATTTGATTACAAAGAAATCATTTATTATAAAAGTTATTTTTAAAATAAATTACTGATAAAATCGAAATAGATAATTATTATAATTATCAATAATCTTTTATAAATTATTTTGTTAATAGTATATTTTTTTCTTTCTCTCTGTTCTTTTAAAAAAAAGAATCCAATTTAATTTATGAATTCATTAAATATGCTTAACTATTTTTATTAAAAAAAAACATTTTAATTTAAGGAAATCCCTCCTTAAAAAAGCAAAGTTATTTTTAAAAATGTTCAGATTATTATCATAAACGAGGGGAGAATTTACTTTTTATTTTAATGGAAATCAAATATAATTTTTCCTTTCTATATTTTTATATATGAATTCAAAAATATTATAATAAGTGCATTCTATGGTTATAATTGAAAACATAACTTGTATTATTTTAAAAAAATTTTTTAAATTATTTACATTACATTAACTAACAAAATTTTAAAATAGAATTATATGATAAATTAATTAAGAATGTAAGTAAACAAGCAGACAAAAATGCACATCATATCATCAATCAGCTTTTTAAATTTTACATTACAAAGAAATTAACTACGAATTCTAATATAAAAATTTCGATTTATAAATTGTGGTAATTAATTTATTATTTTTAAAAAAGATACTGTAGCTTTTAAGTATCTTTTATGTAATCAATCTTTTTAATTAATTAATTAATTTTATAGAAGATTTGTGAAGATTAAATCCTGGTAAAATCAAATATATTTTTATAATCGTTAGTTAATAAAATAAATAAACTAATAACAAATAAAAAATAATAATTAAATCAATAACAGAATCACTTTCACTTTTGATTAGATAAAAATTCTTAAAAACAAAAATGAAGAAAGGATTAGTTTTATCTTGGCTAACTATCTTTCATTGCACAATTAGATATATTATCGCATAAAATAAAAGCCTATAAATCTTACCATTAAATTACTAAGATTCTATATGCGAAGCAACTGGCACTAGTAAAAATTATTTTATGTTCAAAAAATTTCCGTAGCCTATGTAGACTGATTAATTATCCTTAAAATTTAATGTCATTTAAAATCTGAATTAGTTAACATTCTAGCTGTTTGATAATACTCAAGTAAATTAACCATAAGTTTTAATTAGTACCACAGATGGAGAAACAATTAATTTAGAATATACTTACTCAAAAGGAAAATTTATTTTTTCTATTAATGATCAATAATAATAATATTTATAAAATAATTTTATTGAAAACTTGATTATCAACTTTTAAAACATAACAAATACTGCTAATAGTAATGTCACAGCAGGCAAATTTGTTATGATATAAAATTCCTCCTAATAAAGTACTATAACATATAACGTACCTACAAATCTATATTATAGTATAAATCAGTGTCAGTTGGTTCCTATTAATTTAATTTCTAATTCTGGATGCCATATACTAGGAAATGTGACCTTTTCAATTGACTTTTCTTATAATATGATTTTCTCTTAGAATGATAGCCTGCTTTTAAGCTTTTAATATCAAGAATATTTAGGAGCTTCATAAACTCTAGCATATCCTCCATCTGATTTCTCAGCAAATTTAAATCCTTATTTTAATATCTCATAAATTTAAGCTTGGGTATAACAAGTAAATTTAATTTTTGAGTTAATATTTTTTTTTGTTGAGTTTATTCAATTTAACTTTACATAAAATATAGGTATATGCTAATAGCCCTCAACAAAATCTAAATGTCAGTGTTATAGATTCATAATCAATATTAATTTCAGGTTTCTAAAATGTGTAAATTAATAATTTAGAGGGTTAAATAGATCAACAATTAATTATCACTCTTTCAAATTTATATTACCCACCTACTGTTAAATCAAAATTGATGTTTGATATGTACTTAATTGATAAATAAGGATTCTATAAATGTTCTTAAAAGGTGTCTTTAATTTAATAAAATACATCTCCTTTTTCATTGTTTAATGTTTCTTTTTCTTCTGTTTAATATGGAAGTCCTTTAACATTAAATATAACTATTGTTCCTTAAAGATACATGCTTTCGTATAACTCTACACTAACACTAAACTTCTCAAGTAATGTTTAAATTCCAACCAGTAATTTAATCTTATTATTTATTTATTTATTTTACGCTTATTTTTTTTAAATCAATAAAATTGTCATTCATTAAATTTTTATTTTAAATTATTGCCCTTCTTAAATTTTATAATATTAAAAAGTATAAAATTTGAATGTAACTGGGATATCATTCTTCTAAACTTCAAATACACAATATTCTGTGATTAATAATTAGATAGTTTTCTAAAATTTTCTTACAAGTTCAGTAAGTTCTGACTAACAGATAGTGTTTACTATTCAGGGACTTTAAGTTCCTATGTATGGAGGTAATGTCTCAATTATAGCCTAAAATAGCTACTTTAACTAATATCCTTAGCATTAAAGTAGTTTTACTCAGCTAATATACTGTAATTCTTGTCTCAAGTTGACTTTCCAAAGCTTGGTGATTGCATAAAATTCATCAATTCAGTTTAACTTTACAAATTAATATTAGCTTTAAAACAAGGGTAAAAATTATTTATTTAATAAGTATTTAAGAATTTTTATTGTAATTAGGATTCATAAATCTTATCTTCCCTCAGAGCTTTTTTGGAAATCTGTAAAATACTCCACAGCCTTAGAATATATAATTAATTATGAATTCATAGAATTTTCAGAGTCAACTATCTGTTCTAAATAATGTCCTTACTATACCATACACCTAAGCAACTACGTTGCCTGCTAACTAACTAATTTATTTCTAACTTAATTATGTAATAATTATAATTTTTAAAAATTTTCCTAACAAGAAAGATAAAATATATTTTAATTTTAAAATAAAAGATTTAAAACTTTTTAAGTACTTATTAAGTATACGATTCTTTTGAATACTAAATTTTGGATTAAAATCGATAAGTATATTACAGATCACTAATTTAGCTCCCTTAATGCTAGCCTGATTTATTATACATTACTGCATGGTAATCTTTAATGTAAATGCAACTATCAAATACAAATAGTATCTTATTATCCTTTTATGTAAATTCAGACTCTTTTACCATAGATGGTCTAAATTAAAATAGTGTCCAAATTCAATTTTCAAATTCAATATAATTTACATAAAACTCTGTTTTTGTTTTTTTAGATGGTTTTTCTTAGCAAAAATAATTAAACTGGACATATAGCAATAATTAATTGAAAATTACTAATTTCACTCTTTAAAAGTAATTGAATTACACCATCATTTTATAAAATGTGACCTTATCAAGATTTTAGAGTGTCGTCTAAACTCCTTAGATATGTAATTTTAAAAAAAATATTTTTAAACTAAAATAATTAATTTAAAAAAATAGAAACATTTGGAAACTCTTTTTTACTCCACTAAATAGCTTAAGGATAAAATCCTTTGTAATTAAATTTAACTGATCCTTACTTATTGAAAAATGTTTAGCTTTAAATAATGAATTCAACCTTTATAAACACAGTTGGAAATATTGCTGTTTTATTAGTTTTCTTAGAAAACTTATAGATTTTGACTGGGGAAAGCGTTTAAATATATTTAGATAAATCATGTGATTTATCTATGCTAAATAGTTTAGCAATCTAAAGTTCATCTATTCCTAGTTCATCACCTTTCTAAATTAGTCAATTTAATTTAGATAGCTAATCTAATCAAAATTAAAATATTATTTCCTTCTCTATACCTATCAATCTTCCTTAGCAGATTATTAAATCTGATTTATCTATTTAATTATCCTTTATTAACAATCCAATATATTTAGTTTCTATTTAATATAAAGTTTGCTTTATAAATTCACTTGGACAAATCTATGCTTCATCATTTAGTTTGCTATTTAATGAATTACAACCTTTAAGTTTAAACACAGCTATATCCTACGATGGAACCTAAGATTCTAAACTATTAGGAGATTAATTTAAAGCAACTCTATAAATATAATCTGTGATTAATTTACCTCCAAATGGTCTAATTAAAATAAGCGGATTTGGAAAAAGTTTACTTTTAAATGAATAAAATCTAAAAGTTACAAGTTAAAAATGTAGTATTTAGTCTATTAATTATAATGAAACCAGCACTATATTATCTTTTAAATACTTAAATCTTACATAAATATAAACAGATTTACCTATTCTTATCAATGGATTGAGCACTTATCAAACATCTGAATTTTCTTTTAATGATTTATAGCTACAAATTTTTGATTATAACTAAGGTTCAAATTTAATTTCTTTAATTACACCTCTAAATATCTCTATAAGTAACTTACTTTGCAGTTCAAAGTGTATAAAATGTTATATTAGCTCAAATAACTGTGTTTTATTTAACAGTACAAATAGTAGCAGTAATAATAATAATAACAGCACTTCAGGTTAAGGAAACAATAATAACAATAATAGTACATCAGGAAATAATGGTAATAATAATGGCACGAGTAATAATAACAATTAAAATAATAATAACACTAGTAATAATAACTGTACCAGCAATAACTCTACAAATAATAATAATTAAGGAAGTAATAGCAATTCTACAAACAACAATAATAATAGTAATTAAGGAGGTTAAGGTAGCAATAACAACAACAATAATAATAACACTACAAACAGTAATAACACTAACACAAACAATGGTGGTAGTAATACTAATAGTTAAGGAAATTCTGGTAATAATAATAATAATTAAGGTAGCAATAACAACAAAAATAATAATACTACAAACAGCAACAACAACAACAATAATAATAATACAAACAGCAATAACGGTAATGGTAATAATAATAATAATTAAGGAGGTCAAGGAAACAGCAACAACAATAACAACAATAGCTCAAGCAGCAATAACAGTAACACAAATAACAGTTATAATGATACTAAAAACTTCTGTGATATTAAAAATTGTGCAAAATGTGATAAAGATAAATGTAATTACTGCCTAGAATGTATGAGTGGATACTAACTTAGTAATAGCAAATGTGTAGAACATTAATAATATAAGCTTTCGGCTATCTCTGTTTCTATAATTTTATCTATTAGTATCAGCATGAGTACCTATTTATTAAAGAGTAACACAAGGATGTATTATTTACTATTAGTTTAATGGGTTTGCATAGAGATGTATTGCTAAATATAGTACTTAAGTTAAGTCTTACTCGATATAATTGATCATTTAAATCAAAATGAAACAAGAGAATAGGTACTTTTATAAATAATCCATCTAGTTTTACTTACTTTTATTGTAATATTTTATCTTTTTACACAGTTCTCTTTCCACTTCATTAGAAATTAGATTTCTTAGTCGTATACCAAAGTTTTGCTTCAATCTAAGTTTCAAAATTTTATAAAGTGGACTTTAAATGCTCTCAGTATTATAGAGTTTAGAATTTTCTACATTTCTTTTATCTTCTAAGACACTAACAACTATAATAATTAATATTCTTTTAAATTAAATAACCAAAGTCAGATGGAATAATCAAACATATTTTAATAATAAAATACTCAAAACTCTAAAAGTGGATAAAATTCATACAGCCATTTAATTTAGGATAAATCAAATTTAAACTCAAAAGAAACATTAAACAAATCAAATAATAATCATAAATAATATGTCATTTTTATTTTATCAAGCATTTAAAATTTGTTAAAAATTGTGATGATATCAGTAGATATAAGTAACACAAGTAATACCGATAAAATAATATAGCTTTATGAAATGATTGCCATATCTATCTTACTGCTTTCTCTGCACTCATATATAATTATAAAATCTTTAAACATTTATAAAATTAAGAGATAGATAGTGCCTTTCTTTGATAAATAAAACTGCACTTTAAATAATGTTTAAAAAAATAAAGTTGAATAAAACATTATCTAAAAAAGTAATATTCAGTCTTCTGAAAAATTATAAACATAAGAACCTTAAATTTAAAAACAAGATATATATTAACAAAATTTTACTTGCACGCCATCCCAAATCATACATTTTAACAATGTTAAAAAACAAATAAGTTAAAATGAATAATAAGAAAACATTCAACAACAACTTTAATAATAATCTCCAATAAAGAAATAAGACAGGAGAAAAAGAACTAAATTTAGCCATATTATTTTAAATGAAAGAATCTAAGCTTTTAAAAATGATTGATTGTTCTTTTTATATAAAAAAAATTATACTTTTAAATAAATAAAAATTATCTGTACCCCAAAAAAGATATAAATCAAATATAATTTTATAAAATATTTTATGCTTTATCGTTTAAATAATAATTATTTATTTTTTCTCTAATTCAAGTAAAATAAGATTTTTTTATTGATAAAAACGTATTGTATTTTATATCATTTTGAATACTTCATAACCTATATCTAATTCCAGAATATATATTTTATTTACAAAAAATAACCAAAAATTGCTTGATTATTGTAATTTTTTTTTTTTACACTAACATTATTAAAAAATTTTAATAATAATTTGGAATGTAAAAGATATTCAAATAATAAATAATATAATTGGTTGTATGAACAATAGTAATATTTAAGAAGATCAATTCGGTTCTGAGTAAGAACCTTAGCAATAGAAGAATTCTTTTAGCTCAAATGTGGTATTCGGGAGAGGGTTCTGGGAAAACTTGACATCCTATCAAAAAAGATTAAGAAAAGATATTGAGAGGAGTGAATTTTTCACTCCATATATTAAAAAAGAGATGTTAGAAAACTTGTAAAAAGATCTGGAAAAAGAAGTTATTGAAGCCAAAAAAGAAATGGAAAAAGAAGCAAATAAATTAAACGCGGAAGAGGAATATTTAGTTAAATAGGAAGCAGACGCAATTGCTTCTAGAATTGATATTTCTTTAGAAACTAAAATCAAAGCAATTTACTTTAACGAAAATTACGCATAAAAAAATAAGTTCTTCATTTTAAGTGAAATTAAATCAAATGATCCTTGCACTTTTACTATTTTACCAGATATTCAATTTAAAGAGAATGCTGAATTAAATAAATAAATTTAGGAAAGAAATTCTCAATTAGAGTATCCTTTAGGATAAGCTTTGGATCCAAATTATAAAATAACGACACCCAGAATCAAAAAGGTTTATAGTTATGTTAACCCAAAAGCTAATCTTGATTTAACAAGATTTGGTGAAAAAAGGGATTTCTTCAATCAGAAAATAGAGCTTACTGCTTAGTAATATTACAAATCATTTGAAAAAAATGCTTTGTTTCATAGAGGAGCATATGTATAATTCATTAATGTTCATGACACAATATTTAGAAAAAGAAATTATGATTACAGAAATCCTACTTTGCATTATACTTGGCACAGAAATCCCTTTAAATATTTTGCATATTCTAAAAGTTTCTATCAAGCTAATTGATAATTAGAAATATAGAGTTTAAAAAAATAAATAAAAGCCTAGTTAAAAAACTTAAGTGCGTATCGTAGATTAGATATCTTCTGTAAGATTTTGTAAAACAATAAAATTTATTTATTTTATTAGTTTTTAATTACAAAAAATCTATATACTGCATATTTTAAAGGAATTACTAATGAATAAATAATAATTTCTACTTTAATTTGGGTCTTAAACAATATTTTTATTGAATATTAAAATGAAATATACTTTTTAAAAAGCTGAAAATAGGTATTAAATATAAATCAGAGTAAATTTACGTGTTTTAATAAATTATTTTCAAGATTAAAAAAATATTTGATTTTCATTTTTAATATCATCTATATAAATAATTTGACATACTTAAAACCAAACAATTTTTTTCAACTCTATATCTACTTGTTACTAATCAGAAGAAATAAAAAAATATTCTTGATGAAAATAATGAAATATTTATTATAGAATAAATCATATTTTATTTATAACAAACAAAAAGGCAGGATAAAATCTAAACAATATAATTTAATAGCTCTAAACACTCCAAAATTATTATATTTATTTATTAGTATATTTATTTATTTGTTTATTATTTATATTTTTTTTATTTATAGCAGGTTTTCTTCATAGGCATCATTTTCATTAATAGTAATTATGCTTATAAACATTGTATAAATCTATAAAAATAAAATTAAACAAAGTCAATAATTTACAGAATTATCTTATGAAAACTCTTCAGGAATTTCATAAAGAGATCTTTTATTTTTGAATGGAGATTAAGATTTTAAGGATTTGAATGGTGAGTTATTTAATCTAGATTATCTCATTATAAAATCTATATCATCAGATAGCTTATCTATTGTATACTTATTGACTACATACTTATTTACAAATGGTTTACTATTTTTTCTTCCAACAAATTCAGATCCGAAATAAATATCATTATCAACAGCAGTATATCTTTCTTCATAACTTTTTCCTATTTTGTTAAATTTTGTTTCCCAATTTTCATCTTCTGGTAAGTAGGTGTGAATTGCTTTCTTTTATGCATTCACTCCCTGTGTTTCCTTTTTCATTTAATTTATACTATCCCAAAAGGAAGATTTTGATTAATCTTAGAAATTAAAAGCGCTTTCATATTATTTCTATTCTGATTAAGTTGAAATAAAAAAAGGATTTGGAGTTACAGGATATTTTGCATTCAAAGACTCCCACTTTTCTAGTAAATCCCATTATGTTTCGAAATCAAGGCCAATTTTTTTTTACAACTTTTAAATATAAAAAGTTATATTTAAATATATTTTATGATTTTTAATACAAGACAATTAATGAATTTCTTTGTTTTTTTTTTAAATGTTTTGTTTTAAAATTAAGATGAAAAAATTAAATTGTTATTTTTTGTGAAAAATTATATTTTTAATGTAAAATTTACTTATCTATAATTAGGAATTTTTTGTAGAGAATCTAATGACTCTCTATGTGATTATTTCAATTTTAAAGGAGATTAGGTTGGACTTTATTTTCTTATATTTAGTAAAGATTTTGTTTAAATAGGTATGTATTCTTCTTATTCTTTGAAAACTTCTTCGAAGATACTCTTTTAATTTTTACGGTTACTTTATAAATTTAAATTTGCAGCTTTCAATTAAATTTCATAAAGCTCATTCTCTAATTCCTACTTTTCGACTTCTATTTTTTTAATATATTTTATAAGTTGCTATTGTTCATAGTCAAAGTCTTCGTAATTTTATGTTTAATATAAGCCTGTATCTTAGCTTGTAGCTTAAGGATTAAAAGTATTCATTTTCTTATCTGCTGAGTTAAATGTAACCATATTAAAGTTATTTTAATAGTTATGTTAATTATCCCCTTCATTCAAAAATATTTGATTTTCCTCAAGGCTTTGCTACTAAGGAGTCGAATATCTTTTATCTACATATTCTTGCTACTCTTGCTAACCTGAATTGTTCATTTAAAATTTTTAATCTTCATTTTAATTACTTTTTTATTAAAAACCTCCTGTGTAGTTTGCTTAGCTCAAACCATTATTGTACATTTTATTTTTATTATCTATAAAATGAAAAAATTATTTAAAAAACAGAATGAATAAGTAATTTACTTGCAGTTGAAATAATATTTCCAGCTGTTTAAGACATTTGTTTAACTTTTCCTTAAGACTTGGAACCTTTGAGCCCAGTTTTTAGTTGTTATTGTTATTATTATTATTATGATTAGGTATTGTCTTATTCTTCAGATCCATTATTTTTTTCTTTATTTTAAGTATTTTACAATGATTCTCTTAAGCTTTTATAGTCTGTGCCAAATAAAATGTTCTTATATCTTTCATATTCCTTTCGTGACATGAAAGCTTTTTTTCTATTAAACATAGCTAATCTTGCTCTGTTATATTCATTAATCTATATAAATATTAATATAATTTGTTAAAAGAATGGCGATATTTAAAAATATAAAGAATGAAACGCAATTAAAAGATGCTGAATTACTTCTTCAAGACGTTTTAATTTTTGTTTAATATAATTCTCTGAAAATATATAGCTCATGTTGTGTGCTAAAGCTTCTAAATTTATATTTAAAATAATAAAATTTATTCTATGAAACAGATTCTTCAATTATTTGTTAAATAATTTTTATTTTAAATTCTTTTTCAAAAAATAGATTAATTCGAATAGTTTTTATTTAAAATCAAATCAATTAATTCTTTGAATATCTTAATTAAGATTTATACAATAATTTGTTTTTAAATGGTTCTCTTTTATCAAAAAAAAGTCCAGCTCAATTCATAAAGAGATTTATAAATATTTTCTATTTATATTTCAAACCAAGTCATGAAAATAAAACCTAAACAATAAATTATTTTTTTATCTTAATGAAAATATTTTAAATAAATACATCAAAATTATATGTAATGTATAGTTATAAACCAATAAATCAAAAGTATTTTGAAAGATTTTTAATAAATGATTAATAATCAAGCATTCTTAAAAAAGTCTATTTTTTATTTTAGATATACTTTTTTATGATTGAATATTTAACAATATTTAAATTTTAATTTATTTTAAATCAATTAGTTATAAATGCTTATGCGTCTATTTAATAAAAATATTTTATTTTCTCAAAATTAGTTGCATGTGTTATAATAGATAAAAAAATACCTATTTATTTGATTCTAGATGCTCTAAATATTGATAATGATTTGAATATAAATTAAATTAATTAAAAAAAAAAAAATTGTAAACAATCTAAATATTAACTCCTTTAGTTAATACTTAAACTATGGAAAACGATTCTAAAAATTAAACTTACCAAAATTAAAGAATCAAAAATAATTGCAAATACTATTTATAAGGTAGATGCACTTATGGGAATAATTGCTACAATATTCATGCAGATGTTGCTAACAAGAAACTCTCTCCTGATTAATATTAGATAAAATGGGTAAGCGATGAAGATTTCTAAGTAGATTAAAAGGAAATTGAAAGGTATAATATATAGCTTAATGTTCCGTTTTTGTAAACAAATAATAATTAAGAAATTATATTAATCAGACATGGGCTTTCTTACTATAACTATGTTTCATCAGATTTTTATTATCGCACAGGATTTTCATTTTCAGAAAAACCCTCTAGAGATGTCTACTAGACAAACCCGGCTTTTATTGATTCGGAATTGCATCCTTATGGAGTGCTGATGAGTGAAAACTGTGCTAAAAATCTATACGATATAAACATATCAGTTGTTTTTATTTCTCCTTTAGCTAGAGCATTATAAACGGCTTTCCATTTATTTAAAAGTCATCCTAATTAAGCTAATATAAAATTTGTAGTTTTACCTGATCTCACAGAAATATTAAGCAAAGTTTAAGACATATCAAATATAAGAAAATAAATTGAAATTTATGGAAAAGTATTTGATTTTTCTCTAATGAAAAATGATTTTGAAGAAAATTTAGAATTTTGGTAAGTTCTTAATTTGCATGACGAGGAAGAAAAAAATATAATTTTGAATAGATACACATACGAAAATAAAAATAATCAATAGCCTTAAAGCATCTCTGAAGTAATCTTAAAAATAATGAATGAGATCTTTCCAGCAGCAGTTGAAAAACAAAAAAATCTTTACTTTAGGGCTGATAGAGCTAGAAATAGAATATTAAATTATGTTTTAGAAAATAAAATTGATACAACAAAATCTAAAATAGTATTAATTACTCATAATGCTTTTATACAAAATTTTACATCCAAAGGTATATCAGAAGATGGGTATGTCAGTAGAGGCAAATCAATGGTAAATTGTGAAATGATATATAGTTCTCTTTATAACTGAAATTGGCTAAAATATATTTTAATTGAAATAAAACTAATTTAATGAACATTTCCAGGTATTTAATTATTGTGGATGTGGAACCTCTTTTCTTAAATATCCTTAAGAAAAATGGAAGTATTAAGTTTGTTTTATGTAGATATTCAGATTATATTTTAAAATTAAATGATAGAAATTTTTATCAAAACTTGTAGAAAATTTAGTAAATTATACTATTTTAAATTATTTCAACTTTAATTTAAATTTATTCTTAAAACCTAAATTTAGAAAATTATTTTTTATTATATTGATGAAATTCATAAATATAAACACTTTTTGATAATTCTATTTATTGATTAAATAAAATCTTGATTAAAATATCTTTTAAATAAATTAAAAATAATTGAAAAAATAAAAAATTTTTTATCAGTCAGTTTAAAATATTAATCCAGATTTTAATTGATTATTTATTTTAAAAGTTACAAAAAAAAATTGGAATTAAAATTAATTAAATTTAAACTATTTTCCAAAGAAAATTATCAAAATTTTAAAAATATTTCTCTGTTTATTATCTATTTATTTTATAATTCTGTATTCAATTTTTTGAAAGATTAAATTATTAATTTTTTAATTTTAAAATATGATATATAATATATATATGATAATTTATTACATAAATTTAAAATTATTTGATATGGTTAAAATACTCTTTTAACATTTTAATTGAAATCAAAAAATAACACATTTACAATTAGATTTTTTCTTTTTTTTTTATTATAGATTTATTTATTTATTTTGAATTTGTTAATTTTAAGGAAGATTGTTATTCTAAAGAGATTATAATTCATTTTATTTTTCATTATTAATCTGTTCTTAAAAAGAGTTTTATTATTTTTATTTAGTATATATATTTGCAAATATATTCTACTATTATTCTGCATAAAATTAACTATTATTTTATATAAAAAAAGGGATAATAAAAATAATTTTAAATAATTATAAATAGGAATTACTTTAAACTGAAAAGTGATGTATCTTTAGTAGATATTACTTATTCTATGATTGCTGAAAGGGATTAAGAATTAATAATTTGAGTATTATCTTAATTAATTAATAGCTCCTTAAATAATAAAGTTAAATCTTAAAATACTAAAGCTTCTAATTATGCTTAAGGAGACTCTTTATAGGGTTATGATGATAATATACTAAAAAAGGATTAAAAGCCTTCAAAATCAACTTCTTTTAAATTTAGGTTTCCTTATTTACTTTTTAATTTAAGAATTGTGAGCTTCAAAGCTAATTTATTAGGCTAAAAATATTATTAAAATATTGATAAAATAAAATTTATTCTTGTTAGTATTTATTTTGTTTTAAAACATATTAGCTGCAAGCATTTATTAATTTAGCTTTAATCGTTCAATTTCGTAATGCTCTATGCTATTTCATTGTAAAACAAGATTATTAGAGGTTTGTGCTTTGAAGTAAATTATGAAAATGTTTATTGTAAGGAAATAGTAATTTCTTCTTCTTTATCTGCATTTATTTTTGAAAAAGTGAATTGTTGAGGAGTCCAATTTTTTTCAATATAATTCTTAAATTCCTTGTAAAACTCAGATATTTCAATTATTAATTCAAACATTTTGTTACAATACTCTTTTGGTAAAGGAAGGCTTTCAATATACTGATATTATTATAACTCTTCTTTATCAAATGAGTTTTTATTAAATGTTAATGTATTTTAAATATTACTATTTTATGGCAGAAAAGTACTTTTATCAATTTAAGCCATTTCTCCAAAAGAAAAAAGTGTAAAATTATTCGGCGGATTCTGAATATTATTTTAGCCACTTGATTCTAAAAAACTACTTTGTTGTCTTTATCTAGACATTTCTTTAATTATATTAAATTTATCAAAAAATAAAAGTTTTATAGATTCATAATATTTTTGTTAATGTTATTGATTTAAAAAAATTGAAGAAATAAGCACTGACAATAAAGCTGGTAATATTTAATCAAAATTGATTTCAGTTTAATTTTGGAGATCAGTAAATTAACTATCCTTAACATCTACAAATAAAAAAAGATCTCTTATTATTTAAATTTCTTATTCCGATTTAATTTAAATTTTTTCTATGCTAGCTTTCATTTCTTTTTTTTCTTTTTTATTACTACTTTGTGCCAACAAAAAACAGTAAGAATATAAAAAAATATCAATTTGCTGAAGCTGAATTAAGTCAATAGTATTTTGCTTCATGAGCAAGCTTTTTTCATAAAACTCAACTATTTCTTTAAATATGATGTTTCCCTGATCAGTTTTCTACAATTTTGTACAAACAAATCCTATTTATGATTAAAAAAAGTTTTAAATTAACTCCATTTTTTTTCAATTTTGTATCAATCATTATTCATTTTTTAAAAAACCAGTAAAATTAATTTTATATAAGTTATTAAAATTTATAAACATTATGTTCATTTTAAATTTACTGTAAACTTAAATTTTTAGTATGATTTCACTAATAAGCAATGCTTTTTTCAACAAGCTGTCTATATTTACTTTTCCAGCTTTGAATTTTTATACTGGGTTACGATTTAAAAGTGCTGGTTGTTTTTTTATTTTATTTGATATAATTATAGAATAGTTATAATAATTAAAATTAAAATAATGTAGTCAGTCATTAAAACTAACTAATTTGTTAATTAATTCAGTATTAATTATTTAAAAAAATTATTCAGCTTAATAGGAATGTAAACTCGATAGAGATTTTATGAATTTTTTTTTTTCGCTTTTAAAATAAATATTTTTTCTTTATTTTTTAATAAAATGAAAAGATTGAGAAATATATTACTGTACCTTATAAAAATTTTTATGTTATGCTATTAGCTTAGATATTTAGAGTTTTAGCTAATCTCCCAACCATGTCAACCGAATTTAATTAATTAAATTCTTTTTTTATGTAATAGCTATACTCTTGTATCATAAATGATAAAATAGAAATAGAAATTATCGATGAAAAATTGCAAGATATTTAAAAGTTTTCCAGGCATGTGATTGCACTTGCTTAATCTCCGCATTTAGATAGAGATATTGCCTTTTGCAAAATTAGCTCCTCTTAAGGTAGTAGATGATCAAAAATTCCATTCTTTGAAATCATTTAAGTTTCAAGATAGCTAAGAAGACCTAAGGCTTCTTCGTAATCCTTTTCGAAATATAACTTCATCATACTCTTGTTGTAGATTTAGAATATTTCGTTACTTGTATTGCAAATAGTTTCTTCAATAAGCCTTTTAGCCTAGCTGAAACTACCTAAAATCACATAACAATTAGCTAAATTTAGTTTTATTAAATCGTACATAGTGTTATTTTCAGTTTATTCCAGCTCACTATATAGTTTTTCATAAACATTTTTAGCTTTTTCATAATTTTAAGTTTATTCATAGCATATACCCATAATTACTAAATAGTAAAGTTTGTTTTCAAGCCATGTTTATTTTTTATTCAATTATTCTTAAAGTTGTATAACAATTTTTTCATGATCTTACTATTATTAATAGTACGAGTTTTAAGTACCATCATTTGCATCACTAAGAATAATAGGTTCAAGATCATCTATTATCACCTACCATCTACTTAAGATGAAATTTATAAAATTGCGGGCTCCGAATTCTTGACTCTATAAATACTTCTGATTTAATTTGATTTACTTATTTTTTAAGGCGGTATTTTCTTATTTTTGATCATTTTCTTAATGTATTTACTTGCCACTCATTTTTAATGTACTTTATAAAGATTTTAGACTCTCATTCATCAAATTTTACAATTCATTAGTATTCCTGTTTAAAATTGTAGAAACACTTAATTGTGGATCATTTTCAGAAAAACAATTAAAAAAGTTCCATTACGCCAAGCCAAAACGATAAAATTTAGTCTTTCTAATTATCGATGCATTTTAATAAATTTAAATATCAGATAAAAGGGTATATAAATTATTCATCTAATTTTTGTTAGTGCAATTTGAAAATAAAATTTCGCAAATACTCTATTTGAGTAAAATTTCTTACTTTTCGTATTCTAAAAATAATAATTGTTCTTAATTAAGATCAATCTTTAGCTTGTTTTTTTTAAAAATGCTCAACTAGGAATGCATATTCTTCATTTCTAAAAGAGCATCTTTGTATTTTTTTTAGATGAAAAGAAAGTTAAATTTCCATTTATGATTGAAATAAGATTTTAGATCTCCGTTGAAAGCAGTAAATAGAGTTTAAATTGCCATTGGCTGTTCATCTATAGTTAGCACATGATCAATATATTTTTATATTACTCCAAGATCAGAAGTCGAGTAAGAGTGAGACTCGAGTTACATAACCATAAAATACTTAGAAAAACCATTACTTTTTTGATTAAATTTATAATTGCTTAGAGTATTTAAACAATTACGAAAGTCATTACTTCTGTAAGATTTCATTACAATCTATTCTAACTCACTAGCACTCACTATACTTTTCATTGTTTATAAATTTTCTTAAATTAGTATAATCCAAGCTAATTAAATCTTCAACTTGACTTATATTTAACTAAAAATATTTATTTTTAAAAATAAAATTAAGAATATTTCTTATAAGCAAAATCTTATTGTTGTTAATAAATTGAAAACTTAAGTAACAAACTCGTTAAAATTTATTGAAAAGAATTTGCCAAAATATAAAAACCAACTATATAATTTAAGCTGTTGCAAACAGCATTTGAATTTTTTAATTTCCTAGATTAGTTAATTAAGCCAATTATTATTGATAAATTAATCAATTGAGACTATTGAATAAGCGGCAAAATATTTATGAATCAATTTTAACATCACTAAAAAAGAAAATTTAAAATTTACTTAAAAATATTTTCTCAAAATCTAAATTGTATTTAAGAAATAAAAAGAGGTACTAAAATAAATTGCTTTTGAAACAATATTTATTTATAAAATTATAATCAATCAGTAATTTAATGGCTCAATAAGCATAACCGATGATCTTTAATTAAAAATTTTTGTATTTATGAAACAAAAACAAGTTAAATTCTTAATATTATATCTATCTTTTTATATGTTTATTTACAGAAAAGAATCTATATATTTTATATAAATTGTATATAATAATCTATCAAAATTTTTCTAAAAACTTTACAAATAAATTTCATTTTTTAGTTAGGTATTTTTATTTATTAAATTATTCTTTATTTATTTTATATTATTATGCGTTACATCTTCAAATTTTTATTTGTGTAAGATTTTATATCAATAAGGAAAAATAATCTGAATAATTTCCAGTATATATTAATTTTTTGAGCTAGTTTTTTTCTTTAGAACTTAAATCGATTTTACTATCAATTTATCTTTTTATAAGTTGCTATATACTTATTTCAATATTTCTTTTAAATATGCCTGCCCATTCTACTAATTCTGGTAACTCTATCTCACTTAGGAAGCTATCATCAATATGCAAGTTGCCTTCAGAATCTACTTCTACGCAAACTTCGAGCCACTCAAATAGTTTCATAAATTCAATTAAAGTCTATTTATATTGTTATAAATTATCATGTTGATTTTTGGTTATTAGAAATAGAGATCTTGCAACATTCTTTAAATTAAAGCTAGTAACTTCGTCAGTTTATTTATTAGTTACTGAGTTATATTCGTTTATAGCTTCTTTAAAGTTCAATTTTCTATCGCTGTTAATCCCTTTTTAAATTCCCTCAGTATTAGAAAATATTTCTTGTTCTATACAATCAGTACTATGCATAAATTTGCATTGCAACTTTTTTTATAATTTCTTATAAACAATTCTCTTTTTGTCCAGCTTAACATCAAATAATTATGATTCTAATTTCGATTATTAATCTTTTAGTTTCTTAAATTATTCATGCAATTTTTACATTATTTCTTCTTATTCCTTTTTTTATAAGTCATTTATTTATTTAAAATGTTTTTCTAAATTTTATTTTTCAATTGATTTTTGTTTAATAGTGTCTTTTTATTTCTGAGATTCTTGTTATAATTCTATCATAACTTAAATTGTTTTGTCTATTGTTTAACTAAGGATCTAGTACATATTTGACAAAGCCTCACTATTTGTTTGTCTTTATTTACAGTGCTCAATTATTGAAGTATTTTAATTGTTTGATATGTTAAGTTAATTTTGTAATTTTTAGTTTAAATTTGATAAATACTAATTAAAATCTTCTTTGTTTTATCTAATTATCTTATCTAATTCTAATATTCTATTTTTAAGCTAATTAACATTCATTTTAATTCTTTCAACACCATCCTAAAATAAAGATGGAACAGATTCCAATTTAGAAATTAATTACATGTCTCTCAAATGGATTAAATCTAAATCATCTTCAAATTAAAAAAATAGATCTATTGTGCTGAGTTCGTCTTACATCTGCTTGACCTAACTATAAACAACCTCGTTGCTACTATTCATTTTAACAATTTAATCTTAATAAAGCAAAACTAGTTATGAAAGTTATTCTTATTTTTTGTTTGCCTATAAAAGTTCATTTTTTTGTTTTTCTATTTGTTTTGATTATTTTTCTACTAATTCTAATAATTTATTGTGCTATTAGTCTCCTCCATATTTACTTTTTTCAAAATCAATTTATTCCTATTATTTTTATTTAAGTTTATTAAAAAAACATTTAAAAAAATGATTTAAAAAATATTACATTACTCAATTAGTGTTAAATATATTATGCAAACTTTTCATGCTAAAAATAGCTCTCTTCTAGCAAGTAAGAATAATATTTAAGCTTAACACTTTAATTTTAGTTTTATGAATTGAAAATATGATTGAAATCTTCATAGCAACTAATTTTTGATATTGTATCATCATTATTAAGCTAAAGATTAATTGGTTTTATGTTTGAATTTTAACAGCTAGATAAGCTTATCATAGTTAAATCGCTCGATTCATTTTGAGTTGCGCCATTATTTAGTGTTTATTGTTAACTATTGAACTTTTGTTTATTTTTCTTTACTATCTCATCATGATACAACTTTTTTTCTAAATTAGAATCTACTTTTGATGATATAGACTCATATTTTCCTTCACTTTAAAAATTCGTTAAAAGATTTTTATTTATTTAGCTTGTTGCTTAAGAAGAAGGAGTGTTTTGTGTAGTATTTGAACTAAATAATCTACGTACACTAGAACCTAAACTATTTAGACCACCATTGTTTAATATCATTTTAATTTTTTACTCACTTTTCTTCTTCTTTTTTAACCCTTCATCAGAGTTTTCTAACCCTGCTGAATATTAAGTAAAAGAAATAGTGTTCCTTTAATATCCTTTCATAGTTGGTCTATTAATTGGGGTCTCTTCAGCTTCTGATTCAGGAATATGCTACAGTTAGGCAATAGATTTTTATGATCCTACATCTATCAGTGGTTAGCTGACAGCAGTTTTCTGGTTATTGGTAATTGTTGATTTAAGTTTTTTTGATTCTTTAGCTTAAAGTTAATTTCTTAAGTTTTCATTTTCTTTATCAAGTGCTTAGAGCTTAAGCTAATTATTTTCATTAATCTATTCAAGTTATCTATTTTTCTCTTAAAGTTCCTTAAGTATTTATTCATCACAGTAAGAATTCTTTCTAAAGTTTTTTTGTTTCCCATAGCTGTCTCTCTACCTATTCTAGCAAATTTCTTCTAAAACATTCTTTATAATGCAAATTGTTTTATTACATATACTTTATTAAAAAACATATTTACCTCTTTATTATTGCTGTTGTTAACACTGTTATGGTTTAGCTTTAAACAATCTGAATATCTCCATTCTAATTATTGCAAATCTCTATTTCCTATCTCTGAAATAGAATTTTTTTTAGCAATGCAAGACAAGTTTAAATCTTCCAAATTCATATAATAAAATTAATTTCTTTTTTTAAATTATCTTGCTTAGTCTCTTATTTTTTTAAAAAAATTATTTTTCTTTTATGTTAGCTTCTAAAAATTTGTTTTATTAAACTTTATTCGATATTAATTAAGATTTAGTATCTTTCTTGAGTAATCAATATTCAATATTAATTAAAATTTTTGAGATTTTTTTTAGTTTGTGATTTTAGTCTTAGATTTTTTGAATTGGCTATTTTCAAAACACGATCATTTTTCTTTTCAGAATTATTGTTTTTTAACGGTAGAATTTTAAAATTGCTATTTTATTCTACCTTCATAGAATTTATTTCTTCTTATATTTTCATAATTTAAGAATTTTTATATATATTTTTTAATTTTAATAATTCAATAATAATGTTTAGTATTTTAATAATAAAAATATATGTTAATATAATTAGGTTTTTTTTAAATTTAATATTCAATTAAACAAATTTATTTTTATTTCAATTAAAAATTATAAAATATAAAAAATAAAAATAGAAAACCAATCTAAGAGAATTTGTAATATTTTTTATTACGATAACTTTTACTAAATTTTATTTTAAATAAAATAATAATATTATTGCAATTTAAAAATAAATTATTTTAATCTTAACTATTTTAATATAATTTAGCTTAATAATTAATTATAAAAGCAAACTATTTTAGGAATAAAGTCATTATAATTTAAATTTAAGAAATCTATCTATTTATTAATTTATTTTTAACATAAAAGAAAATTAAAATTTCAGAAAGGTTTAATACTTTTTAAAAGCTTTGAACATATGAAATAAGTGTTTAAGTAATAAATATTTTGATAAAAAAAAAGATATATAAATATTTATCATTCCAAACAAAATAAAATTCAAAAAATAATTTTCAATAAAATAAAATTATTAATTTAAAATTTGCTTTTGATTATTGATTGAAAAATTTCTTTTATATAAAAATATATCAACCAATAATGCATAATCAAATTTTTTTAATAGAACCTAACCTAAGTTAAAGAATAATTTTTTTTAATTTAGAATAAACATATCATTTATTCATTAAAATAAGAAAAGAAAATATAAAAAAATTGTGTAAAGAATAAATTATTAATTTATTGTAATTAATATTTAAATTTTTATACATTTACATATTAAATATTAATCAAATAAAATAAATTATAAATAACTGATTAAAAAACAAAAATACAATAAAATTAAATGAATAAAATTGATTTTACTTTTTAAAAAATAAGTTTAATAATATTAAACTGAATTATGTATGACTTAATCTTAAATTTTAAAATAAAAATAAATTGTTAAAATAAAAATGTTGAATTTTATTATTGTTTTTCAACTTAATTAGCAATTTATAAAAAAATAACTGAAAAGTTTTACTTATTTAATCTTTAAAAGTTTCATCCAATGATTTATTATTAATAGAAAATTTAATTTTAAAATAAACACAAATTGATGACACAATAAAAAAAAGTATTTGATTCAAGCTAATTGATAGAAAAAAATGAAATTATAAATTAGAATAAAAATAGTAAATGGTTTACAAATCTCTATATATAGAATTTATTTAAGGTTACTAAATTTAAATTTCTTCTTTTAAATAAAAATTATTATAATTTTAACTATTTAATGATTAAAGTGAGAGAGTGATGTTATTTATTTAAATCATTAAGTAGGTTTGGGATTCCATTGATAAGGCCAAGCAACTCTGTATTTGTCTTCCATTTGTTTGGCAGGCTTAATTGGTTTGAGATAAGGATTTTCTTCCATTTCCTTTTCTGAGAATTTTTTACCTTTTTCTAAATAATATTCTCTGCCATATTTAAATACAGAAGGCTCTTTAACTAAGTCATATTTTTAATCATATTGATCATAAATCTTATATGGTCCAAATCTTTCAATAATTTTCTCTTCATATGATTTTTCAGAAGCTCTTTTTTCAATCTATTTAAATGATATTATTCAATAAATTATAAGTTTTTATTTATAGTTTATTACTTCAGTTTAGATCCATTTTTTAAATTTGTGGTAATCAGCATAATTACTGCAGTTTACTCTGAAAGCATGAGGTTCATCTGATTCCCAAAATTCTTAAGGAGTGGGATGTTATTACTTTCTTTTTTTTGGAGGGACTTAATCTTAGTTCTATATATATTTTTAATATATTGGCATTCAAATCTAATTTTATCAAAATTTACTTAATAATCGTAGTTAGGATCGTTATTTCCGTGATACTCAGTAGTTGCTTTGTAGTCGTAAAGCAAGAATGAATCTAAATTTGAATCTTCAAAATCATATTCTCTAGTAGAGACATCTGAGTTTCTAGAGACATCAGAGCCGATACCAAAAGCCTTTTGATGTTAATAAAATTATATTAATTATCTTTCTATATTTTTTTGCTTTATAATAGAAATTATGCTTGCTTGTTTGTTAGTTTATTTATCCATTCAAATCTTTATCTAAAAAATTCTTGATTATTGTAAATACTTTGTATCATAGTAAAATATGAATTAAAATGTTATTTAAGGTCTATTTTGAATGAAATTAATTGCTAGAAGTTTTGATAGAAAATGTAAATTTAAAAGCTGTATTTTTTAGAATTTATTTGAAAGATTAATTTGAGGAGACTAATAATTTTCGTTTCAAATGAATTAAGTACATGCTTTAAAGCACGAGGAGACAAGTTGATTTTGCAAACAACTCTTGCTGCATGCTTGTGAGTCTTGAAAATCATTTTATCATAAGATCTCCAACATTCGTAATTAGAAATATCGAGATCATGAAGAGGACGATCATAAACTCTACGCTTTCTACGAGGTAGAAGATCAAATGGAGAAGAATTTTCTAATTTTTCTTTTTCTTAATTAAGATCCTTCAAAGCTTTTTCAACGTTTTAAGTATACGATTTAAATTGTTCTAAATTATAGCTGGTCTTGTGGATATAAATATCATCATTAGTAGTAGCCTATTTCTTTTCATTATTTTTGGAAGAATCTCCTTCTTGATTGTTACTTCCATTATCGTTTTTATCTGAAGAGCTAAAACATGAAATGGCTTTATACTATGATCTGCTAATTTACTTGAAAGCATTAGCGACAGCTTTTTGAATTGATTAACTTAATAACATTTTTGAATACTGTACTTATCCCTTAAATTTTCTTCTTTATCCTAATAAACAACTAACTACTTGAAGATTAATTTAAAGAATTTATATATGTATATCCTTCTAATTTTAAGATATTAAATTTTAATAAATTCAATGAAACCTTAAATTAATTTTCTTTCTTTCTTTGAAAAATCAATTAAACAATCAATACAAAATTGAATAGGAATTATTATATATCCTTTAATTTATATATTTATTGCATTTATTTTTGATTTTTTTATCTTTTCCTATTTATCCTGTAATGGCTTTCTTGCTTGCCTTCTTGCTGAATATTTTAAACATTTAGCCACCACCATTAACATTTAAAATTAATTTATATAAAATCACATCATTCCTCTATCATTTACGCATATTAGCTAACTAAAAAAATTTTTTTAAAATTTATTTTATTTCTAATATATAATTTGATTTCGTTTTTTTTATTATTGTCGCAATAGAAATGCTTGAGATAAAGATATTTAATGCAACCCGAAGGAGATCTAAACCTTCGAGAATTCACCTTAAATTAAAAAAACTAAAATATTTGAGAGCTAAGATAAATAGATAGATAAATGCATATAACTCTAATTAAGGTATCTCATAATAATTATGAATGAATGCGCTATAAATTTTCATTATATATAGACTAACACTGTGTTAGTGTTAATTGAATTTAATGCTAAGTTTTCAATATAAGGAGAGGAGGAATATATACAAGATTAAGAAGAAAAATAAAGAAAAATATAAGAAGCTTTAAGAAAATTAAACCCAAAAAGAGTTTAATTCTAATATAAAAAGGAGAGTCTTAATTTCTAATATTATAAAACTAAGCTATAAAAATGAATATTATTTGCAATAAATTATTGTCTTAAAGATCCATTAATCTTTTTGGATTTAGACCATCTTGCAATTTTACTATTGTAGGTTCATAATTTGATGCTTAAACTGAGCATGTTAACAAATTAGCCTTAGATTTAGCTAACAAAAAGTATCGTAAAATGGCTTTGGATCAAGCTGTTCTTAGAAAAGAAAAAGTCGTTGTTCCTGCAGAATTCAGAACTGAAAAAGATAGCCTTATTTCCCTAAAGAAAGAATTAAGATCTCCTGGTAAACTTTCTTCCAACTTAAAAAAAATTCAAACAAAAATGAGCAGATGATTACATAAATAAATAATATAATCCCATATTTACAGGTCTAGGTTTTCAAAATTTTTAAAAGAAAGCAATGTTTATAAAGTCAAAAACTGTTATGGTTTAAATATCAAAAATAAAACACTGCTAGACTCTTTTTGTTTGTTGATACATAATAATAAATAAATATATTCTGAATATTTAACTTATAATATACATAATTAATTAGTCTACATTAAAGGTCACACTGGTATACCTGATGTTGATTTGATTGCTGATAATAGATAAGTCTTTTCTATCCGTAGAAGACTTCAATTTTAAAATTAATCTTTCTACTTTAAGGTTGGTAACGAAGAATTTAGATGCACATATGATCATATTTAAATACATCCAAGTAATGTTCAATCCTTATTAGCTTTTTATGATGTTCTCCTTTTAACGAATATAAATTTATTGGATATTATCATGCAAATATTCAAACCTAAACAATGATTTCGAGAAAAACGAAGAACTTTTATGAAAATAGATTTTAGAATATAATAAAAGCATTAATTTATAATATTTATTTAATTTATCAAATAGTGGAAAAGTGGTTAGTTTATTCTAAATATAGAAGATATGTTGTTGGTAAGCCAAATAGCATATTCTTACCTATTAATATTCTTCCTACATTTTAAAACAACGCTATAGTCAGAGGTTCAGAAATTGTTTAACTATTAGATGGTATTTGGGTAAATTAATTTAAAGCTATGTATTTGTTTTAAAATTCTAATTAATAAACAGGTTAACAGCTACAATGACGAATATCCTCACAGTATTGTTATTGATCCTGAAAACTTGTCTAAAATTAGACCTTTGAGAATTGGTGATATTCACAATTTCTTACCTGATGGTGTAGAAATTGATAAAACTAAGTGCTTAAGTTTACATTAAAAGGTTATTAAGATTACTGGTGATAAAGAAAGAAAGTTGGATATTGCTTTGCAAAATATGAAGCTCATGAAAGAATAGGTTACTGTCGAAGAAGACGAAGATTTCACCCTAGCTAGCGAAGTTAAAAAGGCTCCTAAAGAAAGAAAGAATGTTAAGGTTAGATCTCTTAAGAAACAAGTTCAAGCAATTTCTGCTCAAGTTAAAGAAAAGCTCGCTTAATAATAAGCTTCATGAGAAGATTAAATTTAAGAGCAATAAATTAATTTAATTTCTATATAATTTAGAAAATTTCTACAACTCTCTTACGATATTTAATTATAATATTTTATGTTTATATAATTTAGTATTTTTATTATGCTTTTCTATTCGTTCAACTACATCAGCTAATTGAATTTAACAGTATTAAACTATACTACCGTCCTCAAAAAATACTTACTCTTTTTTTCTGAGAATAATAAAATTAATACGATTCGTCAAACAGTAGAGAGTTCACTCACTATAAGAGTTTTTTTGTTTTTTAAGATCAAGTTAGTATTAAAAGTTGATGATTTTTTTGTGTAGTTTAAAAAGTAAAACAGAAAAATAAATAAATAACATAAATTTTAATTTAGAAATTTAGAAAACTAAATTTTAAATTAAATATTTAGATATCGCTTAAAATAAAATTGAACGAATATATTTAAAAATTTTATATTTAGTTTTGCATATTAAGTAAAATATGTAATCTTATTATTTTGAAAATCTTAATTCATTTTTCCTATATTTGATTGACTTGGCCTTTATATTTTGTTGTTGAATATATAGAATTTTGCTAAATTATTTTTGAAATCTTATCTTTTCAAAGTTTGTATTTAAAGATTCAGCTATTCGTAAGACTTGTTAATTTTAGTTAGTAATTTAAAAATTTTGCAAAATTTGTAATTAATTTAATTGGACTGATTTTATTAAAAGAAGTATTATAAAGCCATATTTTAAAAAATTAAAAATTTTTAGCATTCTTGTCAAGAATATTAATAAATAATGGAGTAGGAAAAATAAAACGTTAATAGCTCTAATTCCCCGGAACCAGCTAATGTTGAGAACAAAAATTAAGGTGAGCAGTAGCAGCCTTAGCAGTAATAACAGAATTAGTAAGTTATAAAATAATAGGTACCTGCTGTAATTGCAAATATTGAAAAGAAAGTTCCTGAAATGGAATCTAATATTTTGGTTGCAATTAGGGTAAGGCCTTTGAATATAAAAGAGGAAAATCAAGGAGATTGGGATATTATTCGTATAGAGGATTAGCTAATCGTAAAAACTATTTCTGTCAGCTACAATTTTCTGTTAACATATTTTTTAAGATTGTTTTAGATCCAGTTGAAATGGAGTTTGCAAGCGAGAATAGGAAAATGTTGGAAGTTTATCACCGTTCTAAAGAGCAGAGATATGCATTCGATAAGATTTTTAGATTGCATAGTTAAGAGGAAGTAATTAATTATTTGAAATTTAATCTAAAATTAAATATTTACATAAATTTAAAGGTTTATTCATAAACATGTCGTCATTTAATCAAGCCAGTTATTCAAGGATTTAATGCTACTGTATTTGCTTACGGTCCAACAGTAATTTATCTAATAAATATTTAAGCATTTCAATTATTTTTATAAAAAATTGTGTTATTATTAAAGTATTTTTACTAATTCTTAATTTTAAATCATTTTAATGATTATAAATTGTTTAGGGAACTGGTAAAACTTATACTATGCTTGGTAATTAAGACACACCTGGTTTATGCACACTCACAATTCAAGATATTTTTCAATTCATCAAAAAAGATTCTGATAATGAATATCAAGTAACCATTACTTACGTAGAAATTTATAATGAAACAATTAGAGATTTGCTTGTTCCTCATTCAACATATTTAGAACTTAGAGATGACCCATTAAAGGTAAATTTAAATTAAAAGTCTTTAAATATATTCTTATTTATAATAACAAGGGTATAACTATTGCTGGTGTTACTGAATCTAAAGCCGAGTCAGTTGAATAAGTATATCAAATACATTTTTATAAAAATTTTATAGTTAAAACTGCTATTTAAAGGTCATGAATTTACTCTTTTTGGGTAACAAGAGAAGAACAACAGAGGCAACAAATGCAAACTAAACTTCCTCTAGAAGCCATGCTGTTTTCTAAGTTACAGTTAATTCTAGATCCAGAACTAAAAATACAGAGTAAGAAAATTTGTAAGGAAAGCTTTCTTTGATTGATTTAGCTGGCTCAGAAAGAGGAACTGTTACAGAAAACAGAGGTATCCGTCTGAGAGAAGGTGCTAAAATTAATTAATCTCTCTTAGCTTTAGCAAATTGTATTAATGCTTTAGGTGATAAATCAAAAAAAGGATTTTTTGTTCCTTATAGAGACTCAAAATTGACAAGAATGCTTAAAGTATATTTTTATATTTAAATTTAGAAGTATTTGATGTGTAAATACAAATTAATAGGACAGTCTGGGAGGAAATTGCAAAACAGTTATGATTGCAAACGTAAGTCCTAGTAGTGCTTAATTCGAAGAAACAATTAACACTTTGAAATATGCAAATAGAGCAAAAAATATAAAAACAAAAGTCTAAGCAAATAAGAGATTAGTCTCTATGCATATAGCTGAGTATAAAAATATTATAAATGACCTACGCTCTGAAATAGAATAGCTCAAAGCTAAGCTTCATGATAAAATTGGAGATAATAATGACATTCTGAATTATTAAGAAGAGGAGCAGTAATATTTAGAAAAGTAGCATTTGAACTAACTTCCAAATGTTATTTCTGGTAACTGCATTTGTGGTAGATAAGAAGATGAGTAAAACATGAGAAAAATTCAAGAAGAAATATTTGAAAATTTTTAGAATAGAATATAACTTCGTAGAGGTCTAATGGAAGTAGAAGAATAAAATGCTATGAATATCCTTGAGATTAAAAAAAAATAAGCAGAAATACTAGTTTGGAAGAAATCTGCATAATATTAGGGAAGCTAAGAAAATAACATTGAGGATTTAAATATAGATGACAGTTTATCTAATAATTAATAACAACAAAAGGAACCTAAAAAAAAAATACCTGAAGAAATCAAATAACTAGTTAAGGCAGTTAGAACTTTAAAAGTTGCAACTGAGAAGAACACAATTAGAAAAGAAATGATGACGTTAAGCTTATTAGAAAATATTGCTAATGCGAAGTTGATTCGTGATAGAATTCCAAAAAAAATTAAACATCAAGATAAAAGGAACTATCTAGAACTTGTTATTAAAAATCATGTTTTAGAGCTGTAAAATATTGAAATGGAAATAAACTTGCAGATCTAGGAAAAGACCATTTAAGATTTAAAAAACATCATAGAGTCTTAAAGAAAAATAATAAATGAAAATAATATTAACAGTCAAGCTAATGGCCTATTAAACGAAGAAGAAAACAATATTTTAAGTAATTATTCTTAAGATGACATAGACATAGAATTTTAAGACATAGTCGATGAAGATGATCTAAATGAAGATAAAGATAATTAAGATGATGATGAAGAGGATATGAATGACATAGTAATTTTTTCATTTCATTTTGATAGAGTCTTTTAAATTATATATTTTTTATTTACAACAAAAGACCGATCTCTAAGAAATGATATAAAAATAAAAAGAATTAAGTTCTCCTATGAATAACAATGCTGCCAACAATTAAAATTAGGATGACTTTAATATGTATGAAAAGCCTAACAAGAGAGATGATTTAGATAAAAATGGTAACAAAAGAGGCTCATCTAGAACTGATGTGCTTCCTGAGATAAACCAAAATAAAAGAGATAAATCTGCTGCTGGTTATAATAATAAACACTCATCGAAATCCTCCTAAGATAATATGATCAAGAATTAATTTAACGATAATGAAATTAATAAGGAAACTCTGAATGAGATTGATGAAAATAATAATGAAGGCTTCAATAGCACTCCTAAAATGGTCTAAGGCAATTTGAAGGGGGAAAAAAAGAAAGAGTAAATTGACCAAAAGAAAAAGAATCATAATAAATAATAGGTTGGAAAAATATGATTCTGGGTATGCCGACCCAAGCCAAAATTTTCTTCCAAAAAACCCTAAATTTTTGAATAATTTTATTTTTTCAAAAATTTAGGGTTTTTTGGAAGAAAATTTTGGCTTGGGTCGGCATACCCAGAATCATATTTTTTGGTTGGATTTTTAATTTTATTTTTAACACTATATTGAGTATTAAAAAACAATATTTATAAATAAAGAATCCAAAAAAGAAAGAAGGAACCTCAGCTATCCCTAATAATGTGTAAATAAGTATTTAAGGTTAAGCTGCAATTTAAAATTCAAAAGAAAGTGGAAGCTTAAATATTATTTAAAGCAATTAAGGTGGTGGTATAAATAATATTTCTAATAATGTGAATAGTATGAGTAATATAAACAGTTAGCTAAATGGGAATAATATAAACATCAATAATAATAATAATAACAATAATAAGGGTATGCCCTAAATCGGAAAATAAAATAATTAATAGCCATAAAAAGACAAAGATTTTTCTGGCCTAAATTTAAAAGGAGTAATTCATTCATTTATTTATTTATTAATACATTTTTGATTTGGTTAATTGCATTTTTTAATATTATTTTATTATATAAAAAGAAAAATATAATATTGCCTGCATTAAATAGTAATAACAATAATTAGAGTAACATCAATAACAATAATAATAATAATCCATCTTCTAATCCTAATATACCAAATAACAATTTTCTTAAAGACGCTAATGCATAAAATCGTAAAAAGCGTTGAATCAAAAACAATTTAACTTTAATATAGTTTTTGGTTATTGAGTTGAAATTATATAGATTATTAATTAATTAATTATTTGAATTTATTACAGTAAATACTAAAATTAAATGTTTATCTTTTACTTTATATTTAACTTAAAATTATTTTAATTAATTAAAAATAAATTGAATATTTGCTTTACAAAAATTAAAATGTTTTAAATTAATTCAAAATAAAAAGATTTTGTTGAAAATAAAAATAATTTATTTGTTTGTTAAAAAAAAATAGAAAAAAAATTAAGAAATAATGAATGAAATAAAATATTTCAATGGCTAAAGATTATATTGAATAATACAATAATCAACCAGAGAAGCTCGCTTAAAGTAAATTACAATAACATTTAGCTGAATTGGTACAATTTTTATCTTTTCTTTACATATATGCTTATCTATCAACTTATTCAATAAATGTCCTAGAAACGGCTAAATCTTCTCCTGTACCTATCATATATATTGAGAAATTATCGAAAATAGGAATCAAACTTTGTTTGTATTTTATTTTAAATGCATCTTAAATATTTCCATTTATATAGGCTCTTAAATTAAGCTGATCGTTGCCTAAATCCACAGCTCTAAAATTAACATCTAAGTAATCACTTATCCCATGATCTTCACTTATTTTTATTAATGGCACTTCACACTTTTTAATGAATAAATACTCCATTTACTAAGTATCATACCTCCCTAGTAAAATATAAAGTCTCATATCATATCCATATCCTTCCTTTACAAATCTCAAAAGACTGGACTCTTCGTTTTCGAGATTAGTTGTACGAAGCAAAATATTGAACTAAGAATTTCCTCTTAGTCTAAATTAAGCTGAAATAATAGTTGATAGTGCTCTTTAATTTAACTTGCATTAAAATTTAACAATTTTATCAACAATAGAGAGTCCATCACTGTTAACATCCTACTTTAAATCTGGTTTATTCCAGCTTTTTTCACTTAATAAATCAAAACGAATTTTTTGCGTATTGTAATTGTTAGTAATTTTATTTATTTATACACAATCAGATCCGACTGCTGAAGGATCATAGAGTTCTCTAAAGTCAGCTGAAAATTTTATTCCTTAAGATTTAAAGCTCTCCTTTTGCCATTTTCCAAAAGATTGCTCCTAAGTTGAAAGTCTTTCTAATATAGTCCTTTAAAACGACTAAATGCTTTATTCAGTCATAAATTTGTGATTTAAATCCGCATCATCTCCTCCTCTAAAATCTATCATATTTATATTTAAATTATCTTAATTTTGATCTTATAGAAAGTTGAATTCAAGCGGTTTTTGCCCTTTTCTATCTGTTGATAAATCAAAAACAAGTTATTAAATTTATTTTTAAGATGGGTTAATATCAAATTAGGTATTTCTAAACTCAGGTTCTGTGTTTTAAATATTTTCATCCTCTATTATATTTTCATCTATATTTTCTTCTGCTACTTAACCTCCTTTAGGAGCAAATAAGTTAATATCTTATTTTGTATCCATTTTTTTATATTCCTTAAATTAAAAACTTACAAATTTTTGAATGTATTGTATTCTATCAAATTTTGATTATCTTAATAATCAAATTTTTAGATTTTATTATAAATAACTACAAAACAGACAGCATAAATTTAAATTAACTATTTCGTAATATAAAAAATATAGAAATTAGTTCAGCAATTTAAATAATAAAAAATTTCTTTTTTAACGAAAACTATAAAAGCATTTACTACTAAATTAGTGATATTAAATTAATAAAAAAAAAAAAACTGAGCTGATAAGAATTAAAAAAAGATGATTTACTCCAAATTAGATTTATTTACATCTTAATTTTAATTTAATGTAGATAATTAGTCTAATAAAAAGGGAACTCTTATTGGAACTATTATATCATTTATGGTTATAACAACTAGCTTGGCTTACTTTAT
Source organism: Tetrahymena thermophila SB210 (assembly GCF_000189635.1). Taxonomy (NCBI): domain Eukaryota; phylum Ciliophora; class Oligohymenophorea; order Hymenostomatida; family Tetrahymenidae; genus Tetrahymena; species Tetrahymena thermophila. The sequence continues at coordinate 653,321 of NW_002476335.1, read as the reverse complement.
TTATATACTTAGATTGTACTTAATAAATCAAATTGAACCAAGCTATAGATCTTAAAGCTTCATATCTAATGATAACATAGAAATATAGTTAAATAATGATTTTGTAGGATTTAAATTTGATACAGCAAATATTAAGATGGATGAAAGTAAGACATATTTAGTTTATATGGCATTTTATATCGAAAGAACATAGAATAGCTATAAATATATACCCCTCAATGTTAAAAGTTGTACTAACGCTAATCTTTTAGGATATAATTGCTTAGATTTTTCTCAGTTAGAAAATCAAACATTATCTTTTAATTCTAAAGAGAATACATTGTCCTAAATTTAGATTCTTACTTATGGTTGTCTTGATATTGATTTAGTAAAAACAACTATTCCTAATAATTGCGCCAGCTAAGCTGAAATAGATGCTCTTATAAATGGAATTAATGCTGTATTAACCTATAAATTGTATACTACTTAATACAATACCACCTCGCAGGAAATACAACCAAATTACAGGACTTAATAAGTTTACACAGCTTCTTATTAGTAAATTATTACTTAGATCAAAGCTTAAAAGCAGACCACCTCAATAAAAGATGGTTATATTATCTAAGGTGAAACAAGTTTTTCTTCTCCATATTAATACTTTTCTTAAAACTCTGTTATAGATAGGTAGTATGCGTTATAAGTAATAGGCTCTGGATCTTATAATGTAGCTGCAGTCAGTTTAGATGAGGTTATTTATGAAATTTAAATTTAATTCTAAACTTTACCTTAAATTTTTGCTCTATCGAATAGCATTTTTACACTGTTGATGACCCTAGGTATTATTGGCAGGTTTGCTTCTCAGAATTCAATAAATAAAGATTTTTTCATGATCTTTTTCAAAACATTTTATTAAGGTAGCTATTTTAAGCTCATTAATTTAAACAATTTATTTGGTAATAAAATAGAAAATTCAAATATTTAAACCAATATAGAAAAATAATAATAAAACTCATAGATAGTTCCTGAAAAAAAAAGCTAAAATGAAGTTAGTCTTCATATAGAAATGGAAAATGAGATTTTAGCTTCAAATATATTTGTTCCTTAATTTTCAAACAATATGAAATTTAATTTAGACAATGCAAAAAATAACAAAATATAGAAAAAAAATAGTTAAATTCAGTCCAATATTTGTGATTTAGAAAAAGTAAAAGAAGGTAATAGCTCGCAAAAGAAGTAAATTTTAGAATAAGGGGATGAAAACATTTAGACACCTAAAATACAAGAGGCTTTATTAAGCTAGGAACCACAGTATTCTAATAATATTGAAAATGGTTTATTACAAAGCAATTAAAATGAACAAATCAAAGACTCACACAATAATTTGTAAAGCCAAAATATTTTGAATGGTTAATAAGCTTTAAATAAAGAGGGAAAATCTTAATTTTCTTCTTTACAATTATAGAAAAATTAAGAATCAAAGTAAATAGAAAAATATAAGAACAGTTGTGGTGAAAAACTTCAAATTATTTAAAATCAAAATATTTCTAATAGGCTATAGAAAATTATATTCGATATAAGTTTGTGGTGTACAAAAAAAAAGTAGTCTCAAATAAATAGATAAAATAAGTAGGTTTTAATGAAAGTTGAAAAACTTATTGCTAAAGAATTAAACATATACAATTTATTCAAAGATATAATGTTCTTGAAAAAAGCTATTTTTTTAATTTTGACTCAAGATTAGTTAGCAGCGCTTTAACTTGTCAGTTGCTCTTAGAACTTTTTAGATTTAGATATTAATAAATTAGATCAAAATTTAAATTCATTAGAACAAAATTTAAACCATCTAGAACTGTAGATACTAACGTAAGATTACGAAAAATATTAGTAACAGTATTTCCAATAGTTTTTATAAAGATGTACTACCAGCCAAAATATGAGCTAATTAGATGAAAGAATTTTTGACACGCTAAACAGATCTAATATTAATTGAGTTATTTAAACCATTGTTAAATTTTGATTATTTATAAGGAAAAATATGTTTGTTTTATTTTTTAAAATTATATGTTTGCTCTTTATTTTATATTACACATTTTTAAGGTATATAAAGCTTTAAATATGTTTATCTAAAAAAACAATTACTCTAAATTCTAAATAATAATAAAAATTAAGGCCCCTTAATTAAGGCTAAAAAATCATATTTGGCCTTAATTAATGGGGGTTTTGAAGATCATTTAATTGCACTTCATCTATTTTAAATACATTAAATAAATTAATCAACTTAAACTGAAAATAATATTTACTTATTACATTTAACTTAAATTATATATAAAGTAATAAATAATTTATCTTTATATTTACTAATGAATAGATTTATAGCAAGATATACAATTATTTAAATGATTATTTAATTGTACTTACTATGTTATAAACACAATAATAATACAATTAACTTAACTTAAAATAATATTTATTTTTTACAATTAAATAAACTTTTATATAAAATAATAAAAACTTGTTTTTATATTTAATTAATAAATAAATATTTTTTAATATTTACTAATTAACAATTTCATACTTTTATTACATTTTTTAAATATAATTTTATAATTATTATTTAATTTTATAAATTAATAATTATTCTTATTAAATAAATTAAGTGAAAAAATATTTTAAATAAAAAATTTATTTTTGAATTTTGTTTTTTTTTTACTTTTATTTCTTTATTTATGATATTTCGAATCATTTTTATTCTTTGTTTTCATATTCTTAGTTTTTAATTATTTTTAATATATTATCTGCTTGTTAAGATAGTGAAAATATTTTAGTTGAAAATTTTTACATTTGCTTAATATTTTTTAAAGCTTCATCATACTTTTGCTGTAAGAAATAAAATTTACATATCCAATAGTAGCTGTGATGAAAAAGGTAAGAAAAATCAGAATATTTGCTATCGTTGACATATTTAGGTATTTTTGCTAACTCTTATTCTCCCTTTTCAATCATTTTATCATCAAACTGCAAGCAACCAACTAATATTTTTAAAAAAATACAAGATGATTATTCTATTGCTAGCTCTTTTTAATCTTCATTTGATTTTATTTATTTTTATTTTAAACTTATTTCTTCTTCATTTATTTCCAAAATTAGTTGATCAATCAAAGAGTTAGGGATTTTAGTTATAGTTTTTGTAAAATACATGATTTCATATTTTACTAAATTGAAATTTTTTCTCCTTAAATATATTTAACTCAAATTATGAATATCATTGCTCAAGAATATATTTAAATAAGAGTGCTATTTATTTATTGATTAAAATAAAATAAAATTAGTTTGCTTACTATAATAAATTTTTATATATAATTAATTGAATTTTACCTTTTTAAAATATTATGATAACAATAGCCATTCTTTAGCAAAATCTAATTGATTTTATTAAATCAGACAGGCTACTTAGCTAAGTAAAAGACTACTTATTCCAATAAAAAAATGTTTTTCAGGTTTATAATCAATCACGCATGAACGATAAAAGTTAGAAAAATAATTAGAATTTATCTTCGCTTTTTACAGCATTTGTTTAAATTCCTCAAACTTAAATTCTTCAAAATTTAAAAGCTAAACTCCTATTTATCCTAGAATTTATGATGCCTCATTCCATCTTAAATTACTAGTTAAAAAAAGAGATTTTTCAAATTTGAAAGAGAGGCAACTTTTACTAAATGAATTGGCTTTAGATAAAGCCTTATTTATGTCGTTTATTGCTTTTAAGTTCTATAAAATATTTTTAAAATAAATATTAAATAATTTAAAAAAATTACTTCTCTTTTTTCGAAATTGATTAAGTAAGAAATCCAATAGTAAATAGGTGATTTGGGATACTACTTTAGTTTTTAATTTATAAGGTTGACTATTGGATTAGGATTTTTCTCTCTCCAAATGTAATAAAGAGACAAAACAATAGTTGCAACATGAGAGGTGAAGCTTAAATCATCTTCTCCACTTGAGGCTTTTATATATTCTATATATTTCTAATCTTCTAAATTTTTATTATTTAATTACTCTTAATCAAATTAAAGTTGATTTATTTTTGATGAAGAACTATTTTATTAATCATTATTATCTGCTTATGAAACTTACAAAAGAGTTTTCAAGCCTTTATCAAGATCAAAAGTTTAACCAAAAAAGGATAATACCTTTTTAAAGGATTCTTATAAAGCACTCTTTGCTAAATTACTTAGCCCTTCTAACAAATTTAACTTCAACCTATGATTTTTTTTCAAACTATTTACAAGATTCAAAGTAGCAGATTAGCATTTTTAGTAATACTTAAATGCATTTTTGAGTGAAAATAAGCCTTATATTTTTTTATCTAAAGAAAATTAAAGAATTCCTTTAATAAGATACATTTCAGTTAAATTAATTTCTTAAACTAATGATAAGTAAATGTTATTTTTAGCTCTTTAGTTAATTATATGATCGATGACCTATTCGCATAGTTTGCATAGCTTTTCTGCAAAATCTATTTTCAGTGAAATTAAAAATTGTATTAAGAGCATGTATATATGACCAATTATCATATTGACATTCTCTTAGTTACTAAAATCTTCAAATACACAAGCAGCTTTAGTAAATTAGAAATCCCAAACCAATTTCATAGCTTTATCAAGGCCGATTTTTGAAAGATTATGAGATTTTAAGGAAGCAAGAGATTATTCCCTTTTAGAAATTTCAAGACTTGCGTTATTTATGCTTTGGACATCTAAATTATTTTATTTGAAGTATCTGCTAGGGGAAAAAGCAACGTTATACTCACTTTTTATTGGTGTATTTGAATAAATTGCTGAATTTTATACATTTAAAGTACTTTAATTTATGTACTATTGAGGTAAATTCAAGTTGAGTATTTGATTTTGTTGAATTTATTAGTTTTAACTATTATCATAATCTTTTATGTGTGGAGTTTAAGGCTAGCTATTTAATTAAGTTAAATTATTAGAATGTTCTCTATATGATAAGGCTTATTGAGAATCTTGATCAGATTTTGTTTTTGTGACTAATTAAACTTTCTAAATTGCTAACATATTATTTGATGCATTAATTTAATCATCTTCTTAAAATATCTGATTAGCATCAGTAGTTTCAGAGCCAAAATCTATTAGCAAGTTACTGTCACTTTAAAATTTCTTTTGATAATAAACTTCAATAGGAATTTGGTTTAATCGTGTTCCTTAAAATTTATTTGAACTAACTTACGTAGTGCCATTCTACTTACTAAGATTACCATTTTCCTAGTTTTAACTACTTTTTTATTAGTGATTACTATTTATGCTATCAGTATCTTTTCTCTCTGATCTCATAAAACTTGCATTAAAATTACTTGACCTCGGAAACTTTTTTGAACAATACTTTGTAGATGAATAAATTAAATTATTTCTATTTAAGAATCGATTTTTTTAGGAGTTACTTTCATTTAAATCACTTTACTGATCAATATCTTTATCAGAATTTATATAGTAATCTTCGGAATAGCCATCATAATCTTCTTGTATTGGGAATATGAGAGGACCGAATTAGTTTTATGATTCGCAATCTTGGGATAAATACTATTTAATAGAATTACCTGCAATTGTTCTATTAGTAATACTCCCCTATAAAAACATATCTCTCTGCTTTGGAGTATATGATTGTACAGATTTTTCAGTGGCTTAATCTAATGTCAAGCTTCTATTATTTTTATATGACTAAATGCTATTTCTTTTGTTTACATTTAATGTTTTTGTATTAATTAAACTTCCACCTAAATATTATGTATTCAAAGTGAGCAGAGTGTTAAATTCTTAATAAAAATATGATTATTTTTTGAACTCATTTTACAATTCTAGAGTGATAGATTCCTTTAAAAAAGGTTTTCCTTTTATTTCACAGTTAAGCTATTTAATACTTGCCAAATTAGATTCACTTTAAATTTCTGAAATAGATTGCCTCTGCTAATAATCATAATTAGACTATTATTAATATTCTTACTTATTTTATGTTTCATTAGAGCACTACTTATCTATCCTTTACCTGATTGTAGTAGATAAGTGCATAGGATTTTCTTCATCTTCATCTTAAAATTTTATTTCCTACTACTGTATTAAGCTGTAAGTATTGCGGTCTATTTCCCTGTTAAGTAGTATATTAGATAAGTCTTGATCTTAGCAAGGATAATTAATTAGTTAATCATTTTCTCGGTGTGAGTCCATATACGTATTAAACCTGAAAGAATTTCCTATATTCGAATTGCCTAAAGTTGTAGTATTTAATGGTATATCTGGAAATTACTTAAATGAAGTTGTAGATTAGTGATGAGCATTTGAAATAGGATTCTTGATAAGTTATGATTAAAGAGAAGGTAAAGTTGTATATTTATATTAATCCTAATTGCTGGCACTCAAAGGTTATTAAATATTATTTAAGTTGTAATTACTCTAATTTGTCTTTATGATATTATTATCATAGTTTGAATCTTAAGTTAATTTGTACAAGTTATTTGAGCTATTATGAATTTATTTTTTTATTTTCTATATTTAAAAGTTTTCATTAAAATTTTAGAGTTTTGAAAATATATGTACTCTATTAGTATTTTCTGTCTCCTCCCTTGAAAGGACTTCTGTAATTTCATCATTAAATTTCAAGCATTAATCTTCAAATTAATCAATAGTTACATGTGCCCTATTAGCTGAAGTATTGTTTAATTCCTCTTTAGCTGGAATTTTAGATTGAATTTTCTTTTTCTAATTTTCTTATTTTTAAATTTTTTTCTCTATTTAATGTGTTTTTTTACTTATTTTCTTTACATTTTCGTCCTCTTTTATGTAGCTTGATTTAATATTCGATTTTAGACTGTTATTAATACTTTCTTCATTTTATATTTCTTGTTTATTGATAGCTATATTTCTTTAAGATACTGATTCAGGCATCAGTTGCACATAGCAACTATGTTCAGTTGGAATAACTTAAACAAATTCTATCTCTTATTTTTCATAAATATTTTTATTTTTTGCTGAATTATTATCGCTTTTTTCTTAATAACGAAAAGTCTCCATATTTGTGATTTTGTTTTCTTGCTGTCTTTACCCTCTTTAATACATATTAAGTACATTCATTAATTAATCTAAATGTATTATATCCTATTAAAATAAGTAAATCTACTTTTGATTTGAAAGAAAAATGTGTATATAATTTTAAAATTTTCCATCACCAACTACTAACTCTTAGTTTAAAGATTTAACTTAAGCTTCTATGGAAGCAATTTGCTTAAATGGTATCTTTCCCTTTAATTTATTTGTGTTTCTTGACAAAAAATAGTCGATTGATTATTCTTTTAAATTTATTTCATACCATCTTTATATTTATTTTTTGAGAATATGTCCATATTTAATAAGCAACTATCTCTAAAATACTGTAGTCTATTACATGCAAATAGAACTGTTGCTTTTCATGTATTTTGTTTTGCTCTCTAAGCAAATATAAGTAGTATGTATACTTACTATATAGTTTAATAAATAAGTGAAAAAGTCTAAATTTTGTTTATTCTGGTAATAAATTATTAAATAAATAAGCTTACTGGAGTGAATAAAGTTAATTTTAACGATTAAATCATAAATTCTTTATAATTAAAGGAGGTATTATTAAATGTTTATTCTAAATTTAGTTTAAAAAATATTTAATGATTTTAAATCAAAGAGAAAAATATTTGAATTCTGTTTTTAATGTAAGCTAAATTTTTGAAGTATGTTTCTTTTAAATATTTTTTTTTATATTTTATTTTAATTTTCATACTTTCTTTTTTATAAATTATTTTTAATTTATTTTTACAACAAGTATAAATAGTCTATTATCAAATAATAAACAATATTTTTATTAAGTTTTGTTCGATAGGTAGGTTATTTTCTACCCTTTTCTTGAGATTTATAAACTTACTTTATTTTAAAAATAAACTGATATTTTATCTAAAAAATGTTTTTTTGAATATTATTAAATTTAATATGTAACTTCTATACAGGAATTATTAAATTTTATATATTACTTGGTGCCATCCGAAATCGTAGAATAATTAGGGGATTTTTAGAGTTTTGAAACCATATTTTTATGATAAATGTCATCATTTGCTTTCTCTTTAAAAAATAATGATAAAAATTAACTGTGTAATAAAAATGAATAAATGAATTAATTTGTGTATGGTCTTTAGCTGCTAAAATCTATTAATTTCACCTTAAGCACCGATGGTTTAGTGGTAGAATAGAGCGTTGCCATCGCTTTGACCCGGGTTCGATTCCCGGTCGGTGCATTTTTTAAATAAATTTTTTGAAGAAATATATAACAAATGTTATTTTTTATCTTATTTTTGATATTGTTTATTAAAGAATAATTTGCAATTTTCAAACAAAAACTACAAATAATAAAAATCTAAAATATTTTTAAAACATGTTAAAAAAAAATTATGAACAGTAGTATACAATTAATAATAATAAACAAAATAGGGTGAAGTTTATTTTTAAATTTTTTAAATAAGAATTATATTGATTAATAATCATAATTATTCATTACAAAACTTTTAATTATAGTAGCTAAATAGATAATTATCCTGACATTATTCTATTTCCCATGGATCTAAGTTGTTAAAATCATTTATTTATTTAGATTTAGAAGTATCTAGCTTTTTATGTCTTTTTTACAATTATTTTATTTTCTTTTTTTCTAAATTTAAATCAGGAGTAGTGTTATTAATTTAATACTTATCGAAGCAAATAGATGACTAAACATCTTGTTAAGTTATTAAATTTATTGAAGTTATCTATTTATTTTATAATTGACTATTTTTATAGGCTAAATAATTAGGTGAATTCTATTGACATTTTTCACTTAAAGGTAGCTTCTGGAAACTGATCTCTTTTATGGTTAAATCACTTTTTTTATCTAATTTTTATTTTTGGTACAATTCATTTGGCATTATGGGTATACTTTTGCTTTTGTTTGAAATATCTAGTTATTTTTCTTCTTAGAAAATTACTGAAGATATTATGGAACGGTCTTACACTTAAAGTAATTTCTTTTCGTTTTTTAGTTTTGTTTAATATTAATTTTTAGTTGAATCTTAATTTGTTCTTTTCGAATCTATGTTATTATGTTTTGTTGAATCTAAGTTATTATGCTTTGCTGAATCTAAGTTATTATTTTTTGTTAAATCTAAGTTATGCCCTGTTGAATCTTAGATATTCTTTATTAATTCTTAGTTCTACTTTTACTACAGTGTAAGGTTATTTTAAATTTAGTTATTTTGTTTAAAAAATAATTTGACCTTTTTAATGCAATTCTCACTGCTATTTAATTGGTTTTAATCACTTTACTATTGCTATATTTTTTATTAGCTATAAGACTTTCTAAGGCTGCTGTAAACTATAACTTAGTTTGAAGGCTTTTTAAAAGTATTATTTTTTTCCAGAGTCCTCTCTTTCAATTGAAATTCTAAGTTTTATTGGGCTGTTTCTGAATCATTTAATTTTTTATCGATTTATTTATTGTTGTTATAAATATTATTTCTTTCTGTGTTACTTGAAAAATATTTTTTTTTCTCACCCTGTTAATTTTGTTTCAAATCTTATTTTACTTGTTAAATTTGCTTTGGCTTTATCCCATTAAAGTTATATACTTCTGAAGATTCTATTGAAGATTGACTTAAATTCTTATCAAATTATATATTGATTATATTTGAAGGACTTTGATCAGATTTAAGATTTAAGTTATTACTCGTTATATTATTAGATGGTGTTATGTTATTTTTACTTTTTGGAGATCTGCTAAATTCATTATTCAGTGCTTTATTTCTTCTACTATGTGGAGTACTTCTTTGTTTAGGACTAAAGGCCTCTTTTAAGTGAATTTGTTCTGTACCTCTTTTTATTCTAACCCTGCTTTAACTTTTTGAAGCACTTTTATTTTAGTTTGTTTCTTCAGAATCACCAACTCCTCCATTTTACTCATTGATCAGAACTGGATATAGACAAAAGGGAGAAACAACCCTACTTTTTTCATTTGGAGAACTCATTTTTTATTTTCCCAATTATTCTTCTTCCTAATTATTATTATTATTATTCAGATTATTTTGTTTATTTTATTGATTGATTTTTTTTGCTATCACATTATTTCTAAGAGGAGTCTTTGTTAATTTGTTTTCATTAGCTTCAGTTATTTTTGATTTAATTTCAGGAAACTCTATCTAAATAATAGAAGATAGGTTGGGACTCTATGACCTTACCTCATTTAAAAGCTTTTCTGTATTGCTGTGATTTTATTCTCTTTATGGAACTAATAAGTTTTCATTTTCTTAGTTTTTTTGAATGTTTTCTAGCTATTCCTAAATTAATTCAGAACTTTTAGGAGGGGTTTTAGATGTTTACTTACTATATTAAAAATTATCTATCCCTTAAGTAAAGCTCTTTAATTTGATAACATTTTCATTAGTTTTTTGGTTTTTGTATGGCTTAATTTAAGAATTGTAATAGGCCTTCTTATGGATGTATTTTTTAGTATTTGTGTTTCTTTAATTAGAAATTATTTAATCAATTGCTAATTCATTTTAGTTTAATTAAATTTCCAACAACTTATCTTAATGGTCAACTTAGTATTAAGAATTATCTTATAAATTTAACAAGTTTTTTTGGTTTTCTTACTATTCGTTTGAGAGGTATTCACCCTATGATGATGATGACTAAATTTTTTGATTGAAAACTATGTAACCGCATTTATCTTAAATCTTATCGATGATTCTTTAAGGAAAGATATTTAGTTGGTTTTATTATTGCATTTGAAGGAAAGAAGTATTACATTTTTTGGTTTGCATGTTTTCATTATTTTGGTTGTAGTCATTATTAACATTGTGAGATATTGACCTTTTTTATCTATTTTACTTATCAAGAAGTTTTTGCATTAGCAATTAACTTCTAGTCTATATTACAGGAAGCTAAACTTACTCAACTTACCTTTTTTTTGATATAAATATTTACTCAGAATTTTATTATTGGTACTGCTAATTGTATTGGTTTATCAATTTAGCTTGATTGATTTCCTATAAATCATTTTGTTTGGCTTCCTTTTTACTTTATTAGTTACCTTTCTTTGTATCCTAAGAAGGCAAAGTTCCATACAAAATACTATAAACCTTCTGATTAAGATTCTTTTTGTGTTGATCTTAAATATTATTTCTTATGTATTGAATCTTACTGGAAATTTGCTATTATAGATCTTGCTTATCTGTTGCTAATATCTTAAGTTAAGAATCTTAGAAGGCTTAGTTAAATGATTTTTATTCGAGGTTGTTTATCTTTTATTCTGAGCGTGTAGAGTTATTCAGCATGACTTTGCTCATGCAATCTTTAGTATAAAATACATCACTTTAATTCAAGTTTAAAGATTCACTAAGATTTGCTGGTTAAGTGTAACATATTTTATTCATATGTTCAAGTAATTACTTATGAAATCAAAAAATTCTTTTTATAACAATTTAAATTAATATAAGAAATGTTCTTGACCAAAGAAATGATAAAAATTATAAAAGTAATCAAAAATTTAACCAAATCTAAAATATTTATTTTTTAACATTAAAACTAAAATGATTAAAAAAATGTAAAATTATTTATTTAAATTTTTAATAATTATTTTTAATGCTATTTATCTTGAAACACTTTTTATCATTCATGTTTGTTTATATAGTAAGCTTTTAATAATTCTTTTAAAAAAGATTAAGCCTCATCAAATGATAGTTTTTTATGTTACTATTTATTTAATTTTTTTAATTTTGATTATTTTTTAATTAAATAAACTAAATTTTTTTTTTGAGCAAATTTGATTTGAAATTCCATATTAAATATTTTTTTTCTATTACAATCCATAATAAAATAAAAGATTTTTGATCAGCAATTAGGTTAAAAGAATAGAAAACAATTTAAGGGAAATATTCATAAATTTAATTTAAATTTAATGTATCCTTATAAGTTCTCACGTGTGTATTTATTTATGGCTGAAGTAAATAGGCATGATACATAAATTTTTAATCAAATTTTATTATAAAACCCTATAAAATAGTCAAATACCTCCCCATACGTTTGTTTAAAGCTAAAAATGGTATAAAAAATTGCAGTAAAATTTAAAAATTGGCTATTTCTCACCTAGCCTTAATAAGAGTTTAATAAAAACATGTCAAAATAAAAAATTATTTCGACTTTTAATTTCTGAAATAGAAAAATTTAAATATTTAAGATTTTTTTAAAATCTATTTGATTTATTAAGAATATTTTATAATTTATGTTGTTTTACTCTTTTTTTCAACAAAAAAATATAAATTATTATCAGTTAATTGATATTTATAACTAAAAATACATCCCCCTACGTTTGTTTAAAGCTAAAAATGGTATCAAAAATTGTAGTAAATATTAAAAATTGGCTATTTCTCACATTGCATTAATAAGAGATTTAATAAAAACATATAAAAATAAAAAATTATTTCGACTTTTTATTTCTGAAATAGAATAATTTAAATATTTAAGATCTATTTGATTTATTAAGAACATTTTATAATTTATGTTATTTTCCTCTTTTTTTCAACAAAAAAATAAAAATAAAAATAATCAGTTAGTTAATTGATATTTATAACTAAAAAATTTGTAAGATAGTTTAAGAATTTACTTTGGCTTTTCAGAAAAGATCCAAAAGATTAAAAAAAAGGGAATTTTAATTATTCTATTTCGAATGTATTCATAAGTTTTCGTTTTAAATATTAAAAATTTTGAGTATAATTATATATATATTCATTTAAGATAATTTACAAATCTATTAATTAATTCTAGTTGATGGGAAAAAAGAATAAAAACGAAATAAATGAAAAGCTCTTACCGGAGCAAAGCGAAGCTAACATTATTGTTAATTAGGATGAAGAAAATCCAGTATAGATTAAATAGAAGAAGCCTTACAAAACAAGATACTAAAGAGCTAGCATTTTTAGCAAAATTTTTTTTTGGTGGGCAATACCTTTAGTGAGAGTATTACAAAAGTTATTTTTATAGCAATCTAACCAAACTAATTGTAAAACATATACAATTATAGTTAGGTAATAGAATTCACTTAGAATAGGAACATCTTGATTAGCTAGCTGAAGATCAAAAATCAAGCTTCTACTTCAATCGATTTAAGAAGAATTTTGAGAAATATTCTGAAATGAAGTCTAATTAAGTACTAACAAGATCATTAATAACAACATTTAGAAGTAGAAAATAAGCAATATATTCAATTTTTATTTAGCACTTTCTTAAAAAAAATAATTAGGCAGAATCATAATTAGTTTTGTTATCACCTTCTTTGACAGCTGTGTGCTTATGAGTACGCCATATTTAATAAAAACAGTTATTGAATATTCATCTGAGAAAAATTAGGATTACAGAATAGGAATTATTTTAATATGTGCAGTGGTACTATCAAGAATTATTCTATGCATATTAGATAGTCATTCAAACTATTAGTTTGTAAAATATAATTTATTTTTTTTAAATCCTTTTTAATATTTTAAAAAGCAAGCATCATAATATTATTTAAGAATATTTAAATGTTTCTACTTTGTATTTTATTAATTTTTTTTAATGTACTCAAAATTTATTATAATAGAGTACCCTAGGGTTTGATTTAACAAATACTGTTAGTGTTGCTCTCCTTGAAAAATCATTAAGGTACTCATTATTGAGTACTGATGATTATAAAGTAGGTTCTTTAGTGAATATGATTTAGGTAGATGGCTAAAGACTTTAATTTTTGTTCAATTAATTTTCTAGTATATGTTTCCTACCTCTTTAATTAGGATTTGGAATATACTTAATGTCCGATATAATAGGAATATCCTTTTTATTTGGTGTTGGAGTTATGTTATTGATGGGATTTATCAATTTTTTGATTGGTAGATTTTCGTTAAAATACTAAAAACTTTTTATGAAAGAAAAAGATGATAGAATGAAAATCACAACAGAAGTATTTAATGCGATTAAATTTATCAAAGCTAATGCTTGGGAGGAATATTTTTATGATAAATTAGATTTAAAGCGCTAAAAGGAGTTATCTCTTGTAGCTAAAAAGTAAATTAAACTATTTTGGATAAATTTTTTTTCTTAATAAAAACATTTATTTAGTTTTTTAAAAACAAAAACTTAAAAGTTTATAAAATAATTTAATTTTAACTTAATAAAAACAAAAAAGATTCATTTGTGGTAGTATGTCAATATTTTCATTATGGATAACTCCTATGTTAATTATCAATGCTACTTTTGCAGGTTATGTTTTGCTTGGTAACTAAATGACTCCTGTTAAAGCATTTACAATTATATCGATTTTTTCAGTTTTACAGGAGCCGATTAGATCTCTACCAGTCATAATAAGTAATTTGATTGAAACTTATGTAAGTATAAAAAGAATGGAAAAATACTTGGGCTAATAAGACATCAACAAAAAATTTCTCAAACACAATCTTGAAGACAGTTCAGATACATTTTATGCTCTCAAAATCACAAACGGAAATTTTTATTGGAGAACACCTCAAATAAAAAATGAAATCGAAAATTAGCAAGAATCATAATAAAATGAAAATATTAGTGAACAAAATAAAGGATATTATTCATCATTTATTCCTGTGCAAGAAAGTGATTAAGATGAGAAAGACTTACAAAGAAATAATTAAAATAAATAACCTAACTAGTAGAAAGAAATAAATAAAGACTCTGTTGTAGATAAGGATAGCTACATATCTTAAAAAAACAACTCCACAATAATTTTTAATGATAAAATATAAGACAGTAATTAAAATCAGTAGTAAAATCCACAAAATCCTGGATCCGAAAGTAAATAATAGATAGAGAGTCCTCTTCAAACAAATAAGGAACAAAATGATTTTCACATTCTCAAAAATATCAATATTACTATTCCAAAAGGAAAGTTTGTTGCTATTATAGGAGAGTAAGCCTATTTATTAAATTTAATTAAGGTAATATTTATTTAATTAAAAAAGTGTTGGATGTGGTAAAAGCTCTCTTTTGTAATCAATAATTGGAGAAATGAAATATGATGAATAAAATGAGTTCAATATGCCTTAAGTAGAAATAAACGGAGATATTTCATTAGTTAATTAAAAACCTTGGATTCTAAATGCTACTGTCAAGGATAACATAGTTTTTGGATTTCCATTTGATGAAGAAAAATATGAGTAGTGTGTCAAATATGCTTGCTTGAAATCAGATTTTAAAGTTTTGGCAGATGG
The DNA here is from genome assembly GCF_000189635.1 of Tetrahymena thermophila SB210. Classification (NCBI taxonomy): domain Eukaryota; phylum Ciliophora; class Oligohymenophorea; order Hymenostomatida; family Tetrahymenidae; genus Tetrahymena; species Tetrahymena thermophila. Next base: position 638,011 of record NW_002476335.1, on the reverse strand, counting down.
AGATTAAACTTAAATAGGAGAAAAAGGTGTTAATTTAAGCGGTGGTTAAAAAGCAAGAGTTTCTCTTGCTAGATCTCTATATAGTAATAGTTCCATTTTATTGCTTGACGACATATTGAGGTGGAAATTAAATTTTGACAATAATAAATTTTATAAATGTATTAAAATTTTTCTTTAATAAAATTTAGTGCTGTTGATGTTCATGTTGGTAGATATATTGTTTAAGAATGCCTCCTTAAATACAAAAAAAATACCACAAGAATATTAGCTACTCATGCATTACACTATCTTAAATACATGGACTACGTATATTTCATGAAAGATGGTAGAATAACATTGGAAGGAGAATACCAATACATATAAGAAACAGCTGAGTTCAAATACATATATGAAAAATTTATGAAAGACTAATTTGAGAAAGAGGAGGACTCTGATAAAAAAGATGATATAATTTTTTCTGATGAAGATATCTCTCCAAAAAATGAAAAGGATAATCATTAGCAGCAGAAAAATAACAAACTGTAATAGAATCAACACCAAAGTACAAACGAAAGCGAAGAAGAATAGTAAAGCTTGGTTTAAAATCCTAAGAAGAGCATTACATTAAAAGGGAAAAAAAATGGATCTATTATCAAGGAAGAAGAGTAAAGTTACAATTTATTTATTTTTTAAGCTAAAATTGTGTTTGTTTTTAAAAATAAGTCCTGAAGAAATTGAAACTGATGAAGTTTACAAAGATTATTTAATGCTCAAGGAGGATAGAAAAAAAGGAAAAATTTAATGGAAAGTTGTTAAGTAGTATCTTAAGAATAATGGAGGATTTTTCTTTATATTAGGCGCTTTGATTAGTATGACTCTTTGGTAAGGTTTAAAAATGGCATCAAGCATATGGATTTCTTACTGGACTGAAGATGAAGATGAATCTAAAAATAATTTTTATTTGACAGGTTATTCTATTTTTTCAATCAGTTATGGCTTCTTTGCAATGATTAGAGCCTTATTCTGTCTTTTTGGCTCATTAAAAGAAGCTAGAATCATTCATAGAAATATTATAAGTTCCCTCATCTTTGCTCCTCTTAATGAATTTTTCGAGAGAGTTCCTATTGGAAGAGTTTTGAATATTTTATCAAAAGATTTGTCTGTTATTGACTAAGAAGTTGGTTATAATATAGGTGGTCTTTCAGTAAGCTTTTTTAGTTTAATTGGAGATACAGCTCTTTGTGTGTATTCAAGTAGTCTTTACGTTCTTATACCTATTTTCTTATTTGTAGTTATTTGTAGAATCTTATAGATGTACTATATGAACTCTTAAAGAGAAGTTGTTCGTCTAGAAACTCTAACTCGTTCTCCTATTATTTCTTATTTTACAGAAGCCTTGAATGGATTATCTTCTATTAGAGCATTTAAATAAGAAGATAGGTTCTTTTAAGTAACATTTAAAATCTTTAAGTTCAAAATTAATTTATAATTTCTTTATTATCAACTCAGAAACACTGCAAAAATATCGACGAAAATAAAAAGTGTTAATTTTCATTTATTGGAATGGAATCTTGGTTTAAGTAAAATCTAACCTTTTTATCACTCATTGTTAACTCAGCTTCGATTTCCTTCTGTGTAATTTCTTAAATTTTTTTTATATCTAGTTTATTCTAAGATCAAATTTATTTTAATTTAGCTTTTCTGGAATAAATAAAACCCTTCTGTTACTGGGCTTCTTTTAACTTTTGCCTTTTCAATAGACAATACTGTGAAATTTTTAATCGGAAATTGGAACAATCTTGAGAAGAACTTTGTTTCAATAGAAAGATGCCATCAATTTAGTGAGTAAGTTTAAAAAAGTAGTTACAAATTCTAATTTTATTTAAAGAATTTAAACAGAAAAGGGATATGATAGCTACTTGTAAAATAGGCAATAATATAAAGAATAATTAATAAATCCATTACCAGAAGACTAAGATAAATTATATCACTGGCCTTAAGAAGGAAAAATTATTATTGATGATTTATACTTGAAATACAGGCCTAATTTACCATGTGTAATTAAAGGCATAACAACATAGATAAAACCTTGTGAAAAAATTGGTGTAGTTGGTAGAACTGGAGCTGGTAAGTCAACTATTACACTTTCTTTACTCAGAATAATTGAAGCTTTTAAAGGTAATTAATATATATAAGATCAATAGAATTGAAACAAAACTATAATAAATAGGAAAAATAACCATTGATGGAGTAGATATCTCTTAAATCCGCCTTGACTAATTAAGACATAAAATCACGATTATTCTTCAAGATCCCATTCTTTTTGATGGCACACTTAGAGATAACATAGATCCCTTAAATAGATTTAAGGATGAAGAGATTATATAAACTTTAGAGAAATGCTAATTATCAAAACTAACTTAATCTGAAAAGGGATTAAACACATATATTAATGAGGGTGGTGATAATTTAAGTGTTGGTGAAAAGCAACTAGTCTGTATAGCAAGGGCTTTATTAAAAGTATTAAATTTTTGTGAAAAAAAAATATTTAACTTTTATTTAAATCTAGAAAAGTAAAATTGTCCTAATTGATGAGGCTACAGCAAATATTGATATATAAACTGACCATTTAATCCAATAAACTATATCAAACGTTTTTAAAGACTGTACAGTCCTTACTATTGCACATAGATTAAATACAATCCTTAACAGTGATAGAATTTTAGTTTTAAGCTAAGGTCGTATTGAAGAATTTGACAGTCCTGCAAACCTAATTAAAAATCCAAATTCCCATTTCTATTCTTTATATTAAGAATCAGTAAAAGAAAATAAAATTTGAGATAGATATACTGAAAAATTAATATTTAACAATTTAAAAAGTTTTTATAAGTTAATTTACATATTGTAAATCATCTTAAATTAACACCTCCCTCCTTTTCATTTTTTTTTTCTTAAAATAAACTTTGTGTTTTAAAAAACAATGTCTAAATAAAAACAAAAATTAATACAAATAAACAAGTTTAGATTGTATATAATTATATCTGAAAATAATATTAATTTATTTAGTAAGTAGGATTTTTAATTGTAAATTATATATAATTTATTTATGCTTTTCATAATTGATCACCAATATTATCGAGAATTATTTAAAATTATTGAAAGGTTTAAAGTAGTTTTTTATCAATTATATTTTGATTGATTTTATATATTTAATTAACAAGTTACTGTAATATATTTTTAATTTTAACTATTTATTTATTTGTGAAAAAGTGTCATTAAATTTTAATTTGAGTTTAATTTTGAAGTATTCTTTCCATCATAATATCATCTTCTATGTCATCTTTTTCATTAATCCAGGGACCAATATTTTTATTAGCATTGTTTTTAGTATTTTCTCCTTTTATTTTAGAATCTTTTTTTATAGAGGATATCTTTTCAAACTGTAAACTTTGTTTTATACTTAAATTTTTGTTTTATTGCTTATCTGTCTTATACTAAGAGTTTTTAATTTATATGGAGTCTTATGAAATTTTTTATAGATCTCCAAGCTTATCAATTATTTAATTACATTAATTTTACTTTAGTTGAGCATTTTCATCAGGAGAAGGGCTTTAATCATTAATTTATAGGCTACTTAATTTTCTAACAACAGCTTTCTTTTTTAAAGATTTAGGAGAACAGTTAGATGATTAACCAATTTAAGCATTCTAAATATCTAAATCTGAAGCACTATTTAATTTGAAGTTTGCTTAAAGGTGTTTTTTAGTAGTTTACTTTTATTTTAGTGATAATTTATTAGATTAAATTTGTATTTTTTAAGCAGATTACCTTTAGATATTATTTATAGATGTATCATTATTATTTTGGATTTAATTAGTAATCTGCATTTATTAAATATTATTTGAAATTTAAACATTATTATAGAGTCGAGTTTTATCTGTGAATGTGTTATTTGGAAGTTTATTTTGTTCATCTTCTTAATTATAACTAGCTCTTGCACTTTATTGTTAATTTGGGGTAACGGAATAGCAAGAAATACCTACATACATCTAATAGTCAGCAATACTTGACTATTTAAACTAACTGTGTTCCTACAGCCATTTATTTAACTTATCATTATTTTAGCACACTACCTATGTTAACCCATCTTACTGCTAATGGTCAGAAGATTTTATAGAATTTTTGTTCTTTACTTAGCTATTTAAAGGATAAAGTTAGGGATTTTTTTAAGTTTCTGTTGTAGTGTTTGTATTTTAATTATTATTCAATTAAAAACTAAGTTTCTTTTAAAACTGCAAAAAAACTTAGTTTTTATCATTTTCTACAGAGTTTTTTTTTGAGTTTTCAATAGATTTTGGAGTTTATTGAACGCATTCTCTGTCTTAAGGACTCTCTTGATTATTTCTAGATTAAGCATAATTAATCATTTAAATTTAATTGTCTGCATCTTTTATTTACTCCAATATCGAAGAAGCAAGCCCTATTTTTTTTCCATTTGGTTATCTAAATTATTTATTTTTTGGTGAAGATTAACGCGAATGAAAGACTTTAGCCATATTTTATCTTTATTAATAGTTTTTACTATTAATTAAACGCTCACTACCATGCAAAGGAGAATCACCAATTTCACTATTTTCTTGATGTTGACTGCAATCAGCTCTTTTTTGATCATCGATTAATGAATTAACTTTTTCAAACATTTTTTTGAATAATAGTGATTTTGGTTTTTAATATTTTCTTACACCTGCAGATGTTGTTTGAACAGGAGATTCATTCAGAGGAGAGTGTATGATTAAATTTTAATTTTAATTTGAACTATGATCTCTCATAGGAAAGAGACCAAAAGTAACTTAGTCTATAACAGCATTTTCGTCTGGTCTTTGTTGATTAGCTGAAAGACTTATTCCTCCTTTGGCAGCAACTGATCTGCATACATCATTTTTAGTAATTTATTGGTTTAAATAGTCTTTGTGTTTGTCATCCTAATTACACTACTTAATTTTTTCTAATTAATTATTATCAAATTAATAGCCAACTTTCAATGATTAATTCTACAATTAATACATATTAGAATTTTTAGATGATTAAATGTTGTTTTGTAAGTTGTTATCTTGAATTTCAGATTCTTCGTCTCCAAAAGTAAATTGATATTCATTTATATTAGTAAAGCTTTATATCTAGTTTTCTTTTTTTTCGATTGGAGTTTAGTAAATGTTTTGATTCAAGCGAATAGTACGTCTTTTTGAAGAAGTTGGAGTTTAAACAAAAAACCCCTTAGGAAAGCGGTTATCTCTTTTAATTTCACTTTGAGATTGTGCTTCATCTTACATCTTCTTACGACATCCATCTGTATCAAAATGTATTTAAGTTTCTTGCTTTAATGGATCAAAAGGGTTTGATAGAGGATTAGGTGTTGTTGATTCTTTAATTTTGTTTAAAGTTATTAAGTTATCTTCTTTTGCTTACCTCTAATGTTATTATTATGAGATATGTTAATCAACAATGTTTGTATGAGGATAGCTTAAAGTCTTAATCTAATTGATGTTCTTTCTAGTGATAAATGTTCCTTCTATCTAGCTATTAGGTGCTGACTGTGGAGTAAATGCGTATATGTGATTAAAATTGTTGAAATCAATTGATCCGAGTATTAGTTAATCCGAAGGCTTGCGCTGACAACTTTAGCTTCTATATTTTTGTTAGTTGTTGATTGATACTAGAGAAGAATTAATAGAGTTTGAATAGTTATTTTATTTTGATCTTGCTGAATTGCTAATATTTACTTCATAACTCTGGTTTAATCTTAAATCTCTTTCTAAATTTATCTAATATCCATAGCTATTATTGTAAAGATTTTAGCCAGATCTTTCGTTACTTTAATTTAATTAAATGCTTCTTCTATTTGGGCCATAATTATGGATAATTGATGCTTCTTTAAGCAGCCCCAGTTCTTTTTGGTTTGAAGGCTCTTTTGAAATTCTTTAAACTCCATTTAATATATCTTATTGGCAAGATGATTAGTAATTTCTTTTTGAATTATCATGAATGTAGGTCTTTTCTACAGATTTTTAATTGTATATGAAATTAGATTAAATTGACGATTAGCTATTAGCGGTAGCTTAATGTGACAAAGGAGCTTATACCAAGCTACTCCTTGGTGTTGTATTTTAGCTTTTAAGATCTATTGCAGGTAGAAAAATTGCTGTTTTCTCTGCTTCTTCATTAAATGGAATAGAAGGAGTATGATTAGCTTTCCTTATAGGACTACTCATATTGGCCTCTATTTTCAAAATACTCAAAATAAATCTTATATGTATTTAATTAATGGATGGAATAGAATTATAAAATTAAAAGAAAGTTGTATGGATTTAATTATAAACACATTCTTTTTAATTAATTTAATTTATTTATTAATTAATAATACTTGACTACGATTTTAGGTACTTAGTGATTATCAAATTCAATCAAATCTATATTCATAACAAAAAAGCAGCACAACTAAAACTTATTTAATTTTATTGGTTGCTCTTTAATTAACTTCGCTTATAAAATCCACAAAATAATTCCTCCCACTTTTTGAAAATTTAATCAAGCAAGTAAATTTCTATCAATAAAAATTGCCATTAAAGTTTTTGATAAAAAAATAGATAAATAAATATTTATTGAAATTCAAACACAAATTTAGATTTAACTTAATAATGATTTGCATTAATACTAATTTGTAAGTAACAATAAATATGTTAATGCTAACTGATTAGATAAATGTAAAATAGATAAAAATTAATTGATTTATTTAAAAGAAGAGATAAAATCTTCAAATTATAAAGTTTTGTTTTTTATAAAATTTAAATTAAATTTTTTACAAACTTTTTTTATATTTTCTTATTTTTATTTATTATGTTAGAAACTAAGATATTAATTTGTATTATTTAAAGAGATGTAATTTCTTAAGATATTTACAAATAATTTGTTTTTGATAGTTAGAAAAATAAATTGTGTATAAATTTTCTTATTTAATATATAAACAAAACTTTAATGCAAATGCTAATTTTCAAATGCAAAAATAAAAAAACAAATAATTAATTATGAGTAAAAATTGAAATAATTTTTTTAAAATAAAAGAAGTTTAGTAAAAAATATATTTGTTATTCGTTTTCTTGTTTATATTAATTAAATTAAAATCAATTAAACAAAAAATATAGAAATTTGTTTTGCTATTTAAGTAAATTGTGTTTGATTGTTTCAGTAAACTATTTAAAAAAATTTTAAATCTGATTTTCAAGAATACATAATTTATTAATTTATTTAACAAATAATTTGTTTTAGATAAATATATCCTGAATAACTTTTTTTAGAGAATTTAAAATCAAAACTTTAATGCAAATGTTGATTTTCACAAATACCAAAATAAAAAATAAATATAAACAGATAATAATTAGTAGGAAGGAATTAAAATAATTTTTTTATATAAATAATATAAATATAATAAAAAAGGTATTTATTTGCTTACCTTTTTTTTGTTTTTATTCATTAAATTCAAAAATTAATTGCAAAGATCAAAAGTATTTTTTAAAGTTTTTTGCTATTTAAGGTAATTAATTATGTGAAAGATGTTCTCGAAAGGATTTATTTTACACGAAATATCTGAATTTTAGTATAAGAAAAACAGAATGAATAAAATTTTATTTGAATTCATATTTCTTCATCACTATCATCTCCAGCCTTTGTTAAATCACTAATAAAGTTATAATTTATTTAAAATGAGTTTAATTAAAATTTAAAAATTTATTAATTACTCATCATCATATTCCATTTCAACATAATTGGATTTAGTCTGATTTCCAACAATTGCCCATCCAAAAAACCCAAAAACAGCTGATATTGTAACTAAGTAAGAATAACCTTGCTTAGCACTATCATAAGCATTAACTGTATCTGAAATTGTTGGTGTGTAAGTTAACATAGAAACGTAGTAATGTGCAATCATAACGCAGTAGTAAATAACACCATATACTAATTAATAAATATAGTTATAGTTTTAAGAGTATATTAAAAATTGTATTACTTATCAAATTAACCAATGCCCTCATTTTAAAATTTTTATGCTCTTAAAGATTGGGAGATCCATTTGTAAAGCTATATTCGCCTATATTGAATATATTTAGTTTGATAACTACAAAATAAATAATTTACATCTCTAATTGCTGACCATATATATGTAAATTTATCCAAAGAAGCATATAAGAGCTATAATCCAAATAATTTAATTTAATCTGTATCTGTATGAATCAGATGTCCATTGAGGATTAAAGCTAGTAATTGAAATCATGATAAGCAGCCCTTTTAATGTAATTAAGAATATTTATTTAATTTAAATAAAATCAAATTTCTTTCAAAAAAAGCTTAAAGCTAAATAAATCTAAAACCTGAAAGAAGGCCTTGTAGTAAGAATATAAACCTATAAATCATAGAGTTAAAATCATCTATCAACTTATACCACTTATTATCTTCATCCTCCACCCCTTCATGAGCTTTCGCTTCTTCTTTAGATTCATCCAAGATCTACTCCATATATTTATTTGATATATATATAAATTTTCCTGTTTTCAAGTCTATTTATATAAGCATTTTAAATTAGTTTTTATGTATAAAAACGATGAATTGATGTATTAATAAATAAATCAATGAATAAACAAATAATTATTTCTATTTTTCATCGTTTAAATTAATTAATAAGCATACTCATTAATTTTGAAAAAATTAGTATACATACATACCTTCTTTATAAGAGGCTCCTTTAATAGGTTTCTCTTTTAACAAGAAACCTAAATTATCATCTTTGTGATCTGCGTTAAAATCCTCTCCTACTCTATCCTCTTACGATATATCTTATGGAAGCACTATTTTATTATCAGTTATATTCTTTTTTATACCCTGCTTTTTCTCTCTTTTTACTGCCTTTTCTTTAGCTTATATTTAACCTCCTTAAGCTGGTGGAACATTTTCATTATTTACATTTTCAAGTTCTATATTTTTTTTAGGTAAATTTGATGGAGGTCCTTGATCTTTTTAAATTTGATTGCTTGGTCCTAATGGTTTCCTTTCAAATATATTGTTTTTTTCTTAATTTGGCTATTACTAAGGGAGAGGAGGCAAGTTTTTAGGTTTGCTATTTAATATTTAAGATGAACTTTAATATATTTCACATCAATATAAATAATTTGTAAATCTAAATTGCAAAATGTTCTATCTATCCTATCTTATTTAACAATTTTTAAAAATGAGCTAAGTGATATATTACTTGGTTTAAAAGTTAAGCATTTCTTAATTTCTTAAACTGTTTTTTGTTTGTTTTTAAACTATTTTTCTATGCTAAATTATAAATTTATAAACTACTAAAATTTTTATTGATTTAATAAATAGATTTTAGAAATAGCTGACTCTTAGTTTTCAAAGATAATTTTTAAATTTTGATTTTGATTGATTAACTAAAATCAATTGACTTACTAAATACTGACAAGATAATAAATATGTATCCTTTATTTTTTGTAATTCTTCTTAGTATTCAAATATCAATCAATCATACATATCATTAACATTGATTAGTATTTACAAAAGTTATACTTTTAAAATTTCATGATATAAATTATTTTTAATTTTCTTTTTGGAAATTTATTTTAGGTACAAAATAGGCCATTATTTGAAGATAGCATTATTTAACTTTTTTTCACTTAAAATTAAATTAAAATGATATTTAATTCTAAAATAATTTGTTTAAAAACAAATATTTTTACTAATTCAATTTTTTATTCATTACAAATTAAAAATTTTTCACTTTATTATTTTCTTTTTAGCTTTTTATTTTATTGTTTTTTTCAAAAAACTAATCCACTCTTTATTAAAATAAATTAAAGGAACAAGTAATTCATAAAAAAATAATATCTAAATACATGAAAAATTAATACATTTAGTGAAATTAATTATTAATTAATTATTTGAGATTTTAATTTAGAAATAGCTTAATAGTTTTAGGTGGATTTCTATTTATAAATTTTTTTTGTTTGTTAATAAAATTATATGAAAAATTAGTTGAAGTCTGCCTGTTTAAATTAAAGCCTACTCTTTATTAAGAGAAATCATCATGTAACCATACTTCATAAAATTGTTAAAAAGTAGATAGATATATTAGTAGAATTTAATTTTTAATAAAATTTTCAAAAATTAATATCAAATTAACTTTATTATTTATCAATCTTAAACAGAGCATATTTCATAAAATATTAGAATAAAATATTCTTCATAAGTAGCAAGCAAGTAAATTGTAAAATCAAATGTGGAATTAACTATGCCAAAGTAAAATATGTGAGTAATTAGATCTCAAAAAAGTATTAGAATTTCATTCAAATTTATTTGAAGAGCTGAGTATCAATATAAAATTAATACTTTTTATTTATAATTAGTTCTAAAATAAAATATTCAGCAATATTACCTAAGTAAAACCAGAGGTTAATTGCTAAGAGCCATTTTAACCCTCTTTTTTTAAGGCAGTGGATTTAAAACATAGGAAAAGAGATAGATGTAAATATTTATTTCTTTTTTAAGAAAGTAATGTTCAAAAATAAATAAATTAGAATAAGGTTTGAAGATATCTTATGAAAATTAGCTTTTGAGAGATAAAATGATGAATATAGATTCAAGAAAATACTCAGCATTTAGCGATTAGCTTGATTCATTCAGAGCATCACATGCTACTAGTAAAATATAAAATCGTATAAGATAGGCAAACCAAATTAATCATGAAAACTTGGTAAAATATAAGTTATAAATAAAATATAGAGCAAAATTTTTTAGAAATTTTCGTTTATTTTTAACTAAAAATTTTTATTTAGGGAATACAAAAGAGATTAGTAAGCACAACTTCTATGTACAGTTTTAAATAATTTGAGTTAGACAATATGAAAAGAAAATACCTAGCAAATAATATTAGCCACAATGCAAGTAAAATATTAAAATTAAATAACTTATTTATTTATAAAATTGTTTTACAACTATTTAATACTTTTCATCTAATTTAAATATATTACATTTTATAAAATAGGAAGAGTAGGATATTTACCTGATTAAAGTATTTCTTAGTTAAATAAAAGTACAAAAAGTAGATTAAGCAAGCTTTCATTAAATTCTCCATAAGAAGTTAATTGTATCATTTTTCATTTTTAATAAAAACTTAATAAATTATTTATTTACTTATTGTAATGATAAATGCGATCAGATGATTATGGAATTCTTGAAAACTCTCTTGCATAAAGAAAATCTAAGACAGAAGGAGGGAAATTTCTTCATTCTTCTACTTCTACTATGAAATAATTTAAAAGCTTTTCTAGATAAAATTCTTGATATATCATATAAAATATATTATTAACAAATGAAAAACATTCATATTAAATCCTATAAATTATAATAAGCTTTACTTAATTATTCATAAAATGCTTCTTATAAATGTTTTAAATCTATAATTTAGCTTTTTTTTATTGATTCATATATGTAATTTATTAAAAATCTTTTAGATAACAAAATAGCAAACCAAATTATAAATAAATAATTAAAAGTATACATAATCAATAAAAACTAACTGCAATCAAAATTTTAAACAATGATTATATTGAATAAATTTGTAAAAGGACTTTTTAAAGATAATTTGATTTGGGATAGATGGAAATTGATATTTTTTCTATTCAGCCAAATAGTTAAAAATTAGATTTAAAAATAATTCATCAAATTTTATAAAAAAATCTAAAAAAATAATCTTAATGATTTATATATATCATATATTCAGAAATTTTAGCAGATATTTCATAATTTTTATTAAATTTTAATTTCAGTATAATAATTTTAAGACTTTTACCTCTTACCTCGCAATTCGTTCGTTTTCCTTAACGAGGTTTTACGGTACTAAATTAATTTATTATCAAGGAAGAGTTTTTAAAAACAAAATAGAATTCTCTAGGTTTTCGAACCCACTAAATCTAATTTAAACTCAATTTATTCTAACTCTTTTTATATGTCTTTATATTCCATATATGATAATTTTTATGATAGTTCAATAAATAAATAGTTGTTAGACAATTAAATTTTTTAGAAAAAATAGCCTTTCATTTAACTAATTTTATTTTAAAAATTATATAAATTAAACAAATAATTATGTTTATCAGAAATAATTTTGATTATTAATAATTTAAAAGTATAAAAGATTTTTTTTAACTTTTTAATTATAAATAAGTAGATAAACTAGTTAAATAAATGATATGTTTTATAAAATTTTTCAATTCATTTTGTAGACAAAAGATTTGTCAAAATCTATTTCGCGGTTTTCAAGTTTAAATTGTATTTTTATATCCAAATCTCTTGGATTTTTAGTACATTTCTTTACAGCTACTTTACCTGATAAGGTATCACCTTTAATCACAGGTATATCCTCATTTTCTATAAAGAACATAGTTTATTTCCAATGAGTTTCACTTGCAAATGGGCTTGTTGATAATTTAATTGGTATTTTGCAATAATTAAAGTAAACATCCCACCATATTATTACTCCCTAAACATAATCATCTCTTCTTATCTTTAAAGTGTATTCAGCAACAAAATCCAAATCAGTTTTTTTCACTGTTTCTAAATCAAATTCTATTAATTTTACAAAATCTCCATTAATAGTCCCTCTATCAGCTTAACTATTAATTATTTATACAGTAGTAAATTACTTATTCTTCTTATTAATAAACATATGTAAATAATTTACTCCACTAAAGGTTCTTTATAGACCCATTATTTCATGCAAGACATATCAACTCCATATACTTTATCCCAAAAATCAAATCTTTAATTATATATTTCGTCATTACAGAAGCTTGAGATAAACATAGTAGCCTAATAATAATTTTTTAAGTTTAATGGAAAACATATATATTAAGAAAGGAATATTCAAAATTAACAAATTTTGTTAATACCTTATTAGGAAACATTAGACCATCTGATGCTAAATATTTGTCTCTTGCATCTAATACACAATCTAGCATAGACTCATAAAGTAAAAAATAACCCATCCATTCAGAAATAATGATATCTACTTTTTCTACTGGTAATTCTACTTCTTCCATTTTACCTTAAATTAGTGTAATTTTGTCTGCTAAATTATTATTTTTAACAATTGCTTTTGCATGTAAAATAATATTAGCGTTATCAACTCCATATACATGCTTTGCCCCTGCCTTAGCAGCAAAAATACTTAAAATACCTGTACCACAACCAATATCAAGTACAATCTTTCCTTCAAATAAATTCTTATTATCTAAGATAGATTTCATGTATGCCTTGGTTCTGACTTTATCCTTGAGCATATCTTCATGAATGTTAAAGTGGGAATAACTATCATAATAGTAATCTTGATTTCTTTCATATCCTTTACTTTCTTCTTTAATATTATCATTATCAAAACATGTATCTAAATTGAAATTATTGTGATTATTCCCAATATCTTTGCTTGTCCTTTTGCACATTTTGCAATACTATGACCTATGATTATGCATATAACCTTCCAAACAGTCAAGTTTTTAATTAACATCATGATTATGATAATAGTTAATTTTTTAAGAAGAGTTTTCTTCTTCTATCTACATCTAGTTATTTTCGCTATTTTTTTGATCCATACTTACTTTTTAAAAAAACAATTATCTAATTTTAAAACTATTTATATATATTATGTATCTTTCTTTCTTTCAATCTGTCTACCTATCTATTTAGCTTAATTATAATTAGAATTTATATATTTTACAGGTAAATAAAAGAGTACAAATAATCATTTAAAAGAATTAGTAATGGGAACAGAAAACAAAATTTTGTTAATAATTAAATAATTATAAAATAATGTATAAATAAGTATATTAAGTTTATGTATTTAGAATATATGTTTAAATACTAAATCTATCTATTAAATCTTCATAATATATAATAACTAATCTATTAATTTTATAGTATAAATATCATTTTATTTCTTTCTTTTTCTTATCAAAATATTTTCTAATTAAATTAGGAGTGTATGCCTAATCTTTCATTCCCATATTTTTGATATATTATGGGATTTTTCCCTTTGGATCAGAACAGACAACATAAATGCAATTAACTTCAGTACTAGAAATAGGCTAAATCAAAAATCCACCTATAAACAAATCAACTCTAACTGCATCCTTCTTATGAGGTTGTCTTTATCTATCATAAATACTCTAGCAGCAAATAAGTGTCTTTTATAAATATAAAATGTAAATATTAAATAAATAATATATTAATTTTGAATTTCTTACATCGTTTCCTATTCTGACTATTCCTTGCAGTGCCAAGACATCTCTAGGACTGATAATAACTATTTTTTTTGTTATAGAATATATGATTTTCATATCATTTGTAAATACTTCAACATCTTCACCATAGTCAAAGTAACTGTTATAGTGTTTTTAATTTTAAATATCAAACAAGAATGAAACTAATTCATCTACACTGGTTTATATTTTACATTCTCCTCTGCAATAAACAAGTCCTTTTTCTTCATTAAATTTCCTGTGAACTTGTATAAACTTATCTTTATCTATTAATTCCCAATTATTTTAAGCATTTAATTAGGATAGGCTAATCATTTATTCAGCTAAATCTGATAGTTAATTTTTGTAAACCTATTCTTATCCACTTATAGCAGGCGGGCTTTGTATTTAAGTAATTGGATTTACTTATTCTTATGGTTTTTATTTTTAAACTTATTCATTAACTTAATTTTTTTATTCATCTATGTTCAAATTCTACACATTTTTTTATTAAAATGGTTTATCTTAAATTTAATTCTAATTTTAATTTGCTTATGCTTCTATTTTATTCATATTAATATATTTTGTTGAAGTATGAGTGTTTTTGAATATAGTATCTTAGTATTGCTAATGGTATTAATATAGTATGCTGGTAGTATTTTTTCTCATTCTCTTTATTTCTAGAAGTGATTGCTCAAAGAATTAAATAGACTATAAATAGCTTGTTTTAGATCCTCTGCAGAGAGTATGAATAGTGAACCCATCATAATCAAAAATAGATAGAAAACAAACGATTGTGAGACTTAGCTTAGTTTGTTTATTTTTAAGTTTCATGAAAACCTTTTTATCTTAGTAAGTCATGGTGCATTAAATATCTTAATTAGATTTGACATATTTCAAAAATTCATTAATGTTAGTTTTAAAGTAACCGTTTATATAAAAATCATAGTCATTTAATTAGATTCTATTCATAATTTAGTAAACTTATCCCCTAAAAAAGATGACATAGAAAGCTATTAAGGATACATAGAAAGCACCTAGCATTTCAAAATAAAATAGAAAATATATTCCTAACAAAGATATCAGCTTCCAAATAAATTATTCAACTATCACATTTCTTAAAAGCAAAAAACCTTTTTGAACTTACTTAAATAAGTCTAATTTTGCTTGAGAGTATTTACCAAGCTAATAAACTAAAAAATTGGAACCTGCTGAAATCAAGTACTTTGAATCTGAATCCACAGAAGAGAGAACACCAAAACCTTCCTAAATTAATGAGTTATTTTAGTGCTCAGGCACTAAATTTTTATCTATAATGTAATACCCTCTATTATAATTAAAAGCCTTTAATGAAGGATCTTTAATAACAAACTCAGGTTTATTCATCCTATTTGTATCCCAAGTTTCTGACTCATCTTCTTATGATTTATTTTCTTTTTAGCTTAGCGTATCACGAGACTACTGAACTCTACTTAATGATGATGATGCTTATAAATCTTCAGATGGCAATCCTCTTTACTATAAAAGCCTTTGTCTAGTCATTTATATTTTTTATATCCATTTTTTATGCTAACTTCCTGCATCAATTAGTAAAACTTCTCTATTATCTTTTTTTATCATTTATATCAACTTTGATTCTTTACCATCTAATTCATTGAATTCGATTGACATTAAGTAATATTCTCCTCTTACTTCAATATCGCTTTCGCTTTCAGTATAGGCTAATCTATCTTCATAAAGTATTAAATGCCTTGTTACCCAAAACCTTTTTCTTTTAAGTTAAACATATCCCTTATAAATTTCTTTTGTAAATTTCATTTTTATTGCTCGTTTATTATGATACTAATTAAACTTTTAAATAGATTTATTATTTTGAGATTAAAACTTGGTGTTATATGAGTTATATATAGCCTTTTGGAAAAGAATTAACTTCTTTTATTAAGAGTTTACAGCTTATTACATCTATTACGCAAGATACTTAAAATATTCAAAAATCTTTTTCATTTATTTTTAACATTACTTTAAGAATAATAATAAAATTCTGATTTTTTATTTTGTAAAATATATTTCCATTTGTGAATAAAAATTGTTAGGTTACTTTAATGCTGACTGACTATTCTACTTTTAAATATTATAATTATTTAAGATTAGAAGCTGAAATCAAATAAATTTTTCCTAATTAAAATGGTAAAATTAAATAGATAAGGTATGAGTGATAATACACAAGTTTTTAGTAAAATTACATTAATCATGTCAGTCAACTAATTTATATTTAATTAAAACTAAAAATTTTGGATTTTTATGTTGAAAAAGTGAAAAATAAATATTGAAAATAATTTTAAGTAATATTAAAAAACAAACGAGCTAATTTATTAATAAATAATTGATATATAAGATCATAACTGTTTAAAAATAACTATTTAGATTTAATTTATAATAAATTGTAAAAAAGTGTTTTATGCTGTTTAATTATATTCTCTTCATTTTAAAGCCTAACGAGCCTTTTCCAAGCAATCCTTTTCTATTTTTGGATAATTTGGGAAAAGCACTAAAATTTTTTTGCAAATATTTATACAGTCAACATATCTTTTAGCTTTAAGATAGTTGAAACTAAGTCTAAATGCAATTGATGCTGATTTTTCATTAGTTAATTTGTATGCCTTTTCGTAATGAGTTGCAGCATCTACATAAGACTATTCTTTCTCTTTAATTAAACCCATGTACTCCTCTGCTTTTCCTAATACACGAAAATTAAAATTGAAAAATATACACTAAATTTATTAAAATTACCACAAGATTGGTTATATTTTAAGCATTTCTTTAAAATTTCTTCTGCAGAATCATACTTTTAGATCTTTTGATAAGTTTAAAAAATCTTATTAAAATACAATTATTATAAATTTTATTTACGGCAATAAAAGAATCAGCAGATAAAAGCCAAGCTCTTTCAAGGTCTTCACCATACTCAGTAGTATATTATCTCTTCCAAAGAAGCTTTAGCAGATTTTTTGCATCGGTTGATTTTTTTTGAATGAATTTACCTACTGCTAAAGCAAGCATAGCTGGGATATAATCATTATTAGTTTTTAAGATGTCATTTAAATTCTTTAAGCCTTACTCTAATCCTCCTTTATAGCGAGGACCTCCTAAAAAGAACACGTAACTCTCCATAACAATATATCTAAGATAAGATGCTCTTATTTGCATTTCTCTAAGAAGAGATTCACAAGCTCTCAAATTTACTTCATCAACTACTTTTGGGCCTTCTTCAACGTTTGAATAATATAAATCTTAATCAGGATTTAGATATATATCAATCATGTTAACTAAGCTTTCTTCAGCATACTATGAGGATTTTTTTGCTTTAGAGAACTCATTAAGAGCATCCTTAGGAGATCTAATTGTATTATTTCAAAAAATAATAGAATTAAAAATAATCCAATATATGAGAAAAAATTAAAACCTGTTGTATTTATGATAAAGACCTCTGCAATAACAAAGACCGGGATCATTAGTATTAGTAGCCTTTTTTTCTGCTCTTTCAATATAAGTTTTGGCTTCGTTAATTTGGAAACTTCTTCTAAAGAAATCAATTAATTTTGCTAAAATACCATAATTATTTGGTCTATCTTATAGTATCTTTTTGAATTATTCAATAGCCTTTATTTTTAATAGTAAATAAATATAGTTTTATTTATTCAAACGACCAAAGAAATTACCTAAGAGTATTCATCTTTTTGAAGCAAGAGTTCAGCAAGTGTTAAGCAAGCTAAATCATTATTAGGGTTCAACTTTAGCAACAAATTACACTTATTTTCACATTCTAATTTTTAGTTAGACTTAAAGTACATTTACACTTCCAATTCAAGAATCTTTTCCTAATTTCCAACTGTTTTGGACATAGTATCTTAATTGTTTGTGTATTTAGAAGCTTCAGCAAGGATATCAAGTGTTGCTTTCTCGTTTTTCTCATATTAATTAGTGTATTTTGCAAGCTCAATATACATGTCAGCCAATGTTTTTCTCTCTTTTTCTACATCTTCTCCTTCTTACTTAGCTTTTTCTATTTTATAAATTAAAGCATTTAAATTAGGGTTAAGCTTTTAAAATAATTCAATTACCTATAACATCGATTTAAATCTAAATAGATTTTTTTAAGGCTTTTCTATACATGTCGATAGGTGTAAAAACACCTGGAGGAGTTCTCTTAATGTTAAGTTTTGCGATTAAGTAAAATCCTTCTTGATTTCTCTTCAAATTTTGATAAGTTGGTAATTAATATTCATCGGAAAATATATCAGGTTTTAAAATTTCTTCTGCTCTGTTGAAATTTTTAATCTAGATGCATAACTTACCTAAATCAATAATTAAATCAAGTCTTTTAGGATTCATCCTTAAAGCATTTTCGTAATAAGTTAAGGCTTTATTGTAATCATGGGTTTGACAGAGAGAAAGACCTAACAATTGAATGATTTACTCATCATCAGGTTTGATCAAGGCTGCCTTTTCATAAGCCCTTGAAGCTTCTTCTGGTTCTCTAATTTTCATGAGAGCATCTCCAAGCATTTTGTAGTTATCAAAACTAGGATCTATCTCAATTAAATCAGCATAGCATTTTGCATAATTTCTTCTATCTCTCAACTAGTCAAGATAGACATCAGCCAATATTTAACGAGCTCTTAAGAAATAAGGAGATTCTTAAGGAACACCCTTAATAGTTATTTAAAAAATATAAATGTTTAGTGACAAATTTTGCTTAATTATGTAAAATAAATTAATTACCTTTAAAATAGAAATAGCCTTCTTAACATCACCAGATTGCAAAGCAATTTCAGAATTAGCAATCAGGACATTAACTTCTTCTGTTGTTCCTGTAAATTGGGAAATAGCTTAAGTCATAATTTTTTTTGCTTCTTTTGAATTGTTGTTTTATTGAAGAGCTTTGGCATATAATAAAAATATGGAACATCTATCCTTATCTGAAAACTAGAGTACTGACATTGCAGAAACTACTTTAGATTAATTTGCTTTATCTTTGACTTCTGGAATTTCATATGCAGCTTTCATAGTTTCTAAGCAAGCTTAATAACTTCCTTAGGCATACTCAACCTCACCTTTAACAAGCATGAAGAGGGGATTATCTCTAATCATGAAATTATTAGATAATGCTTGTTAAAGTTGGTTTTAAGCTAGACTAAAGTTTTTTGATGACGATGCAATCATAGCAGATAGAATATATGCTTCCTCATTTTTAGGATCCTACTCAATAACTTTTGTTACACTCTTTAATGCTTCTTAAGTATTACCCATGGACATCTTTCCTTTAGCTTAAAGGAGGTAAGCAGGAATGAGTCCTGGAATCTTTTTGATTATAAAATCTAAAAGCTTTGTACCTTTAGAAGCAACTCCATTTTGAGGTTATTTTCCTGCAAGCATTTCTTTCATGCCAACTTAAAAGAAATAAGCTTGAGATAGAGACATGAGGAAATCAGGATTCAAAACTATATAGAAATCAAAGCTTGGATAAAGTCTATTAGCTTGAGCTATGTGCAACTTTAAAGACTTTATATTAAATAAACTTATTTAATAAATTATTAACATTCATCAAAATAATTTACTTCTTCCAAAAGTTTAATTGTAACTCTAGGATCAACATTTTCTTGCTTTGTGGAAACTAGAGCTTCCAAATAAGCAATTTCAGATGTTCTTTCACCATTATTAGTTGTTTAATTAATAAAATCAATTTAAGATTCAGCATCCTCTGTTTATCCCTGCATGATTTTAGATAAAATCAAACCCATCAAACATTCTTTATTATCTACATCTATTGCTGAAGCTTCTTAGAAATACTATTCAGCTCTTTCAAATTGATTTACCTATTGTTAAAAAAAATGAAGAATAATAATATGCAAATTAATAAAAATTACCATCAAAAGTTATTAAGCAAGCTCGCAAAAGTACTATGCGTTTAAAGGGCTTAATTATTTGCATTAATTAACTAACTTCATTGTGAATTTTAAAATTTATGTATTTCTTCCTGATATTCTTGAGAAAACTTAACTAATTTTAAACATTAATTGCATGTTTCTAGATTCACTAAATTCCACAGCTTGAATTAGCTTTTAAAGTCTCTCGCACCCTGTTTCAATATCACCCTCCCTTGCGAATGTATAAAATGTTAACAGCATAAGAGCCATGATGTTTTTATCATCATCATATAAAATCTTATTGCAATAATCAACTAATTGTTCCCAATCATCAACCTATAGGTTTTTATTTAATTATAAAAATTATTTTATGAAAGATTTATAGATTTATTTCATATCGTTTTTTATTTTTGAAAAATAAATTACAGTCATTAAAAGTTTTGCTTTTTCAATCAAACCTCCTTTAAAGTCTGGATAAAGTACATTAATTTCGTTTATTGTATTCAGTGAAATATCAAATTTCTTTATCATTTCATTTGCTTTAGATCTTCCCATTAAGGATTCTAAATTTTTATTGATTTCATGCTATTCATTGTAAAGTTCTTCAAATAGTTGCACTGATTTTTCAAGGAATTTACCACCCTATTTGTCCATTAAAATAATATTTTTAAATTGATTTAGTAGAGTTTAACTAATTTTTAAATTCGTAAATTTGAAAATACTTCTAATAAATAGCACCATGCAGAAGCAATTCTGATATTGAAGTTATCTGAATGAATTTCATCTATTAAATCTCTAGCTTTTGCGTGTTCTTTATTGAATGCATAGAAAAATGCTGCCAAACAAATAGCTTTATCACTAGACAATCTTCTTTATGTTGATTCTTCAAATTTTAAATTTTAAACAGTTTCCTATTTATGAAAAAAAAAAAAAAATCACTCAAACCAACTCAATTAATTCATAAAATGATTTTAGAATCTATTTATTATTTAAATTTCTATAATCAGGCATCAAAGCTGAATGAAATAAATGATTTGTTACCCTATCCACAATATTAGTACTTAAATGATAAGTAATCAAAGCTACAATAGTAGCGTATTAAATTTCTTTCTTATGTTAGATAGAAGTTAGTTCATTAATTGCTTCATTTGGTAAACCTTCCTGATAAAGACCATATGCTTTCCAAAATATAAAGAAAGGATCGCCGAATGCTTTGTATTGCTATTTAATTTAATAAAATAAAAATAATTAAGCAGTTGAATAACTATCTCTAAAGCTTCAATGACTATTTACTTCTTAACAAAATCTCTACATTGTTGACCAAAATCCCTCTCGTATGTAATAGTAAACTTAGCTCTAAGCTATTAAAATAGTTTACATTTTTTATTGCTAATTCTGCATGGCTACGTATATTGCGTTCTTCCTATTTTTGAAATTTAATGTGTTATTTTTTCAATACTTGCTATTCTACCAAAAGAGTTTTTTATCGTATTTTTGAAAATATTTATAAATCTTAATAATCTTTGAAGGATATAATTTTTTAATTTATTTCTTTTTTTAATTTTTTTAATTTCCTCAAGTTATTTTTTTGAATTTACTTTAATAATAATCATTCCATAAATATAGATGATTTTAAAAACAAAACCAATTACTTCAATTAATTAATTAATTAATTGATTGATTGATTTTGTCTGATAGTTCTATTTTCGTTGGTTAAATAATTAATATATTATTAACCTCAAATAAAATAAATACGAAAAATTGTAATGATAAAATATTTTACACAAACTTTTTGAAAAATTTTTTTATATTTACAAGAAAAGTATGCAAATAAAAATAAAATTATAATTGCATCAGTTGAATTTCCATTAATTTGATAGTTCTTCATCTATCTTTTTCTGCTCAAGCGACTACTTCCTATCAGGTTACTATTAATAGCTATTTTGGCGTTTTTATTAAACATTCTACATTTCTTTATTTTAATTGAATTATTGCTTATCTAATGAATTTTAAGGCTTTACAGATGGCAATTATGAGTAATCATTATCATATTCTTCTTAAGTGTCAAAAAAGGAATCTTTATCAATATTATTGTTTTTATTACTTTTTCTATCAGAATCTTTTAGAGCCACATCAGAAAGTTAATTTTTTTTATTATTAAAATTGTTTTAGTTGTTCTATGAAATATTTTCTGGACCATAAAAAAGTAAATTTTATTTTGATTTATTTAAATTTTAATTATTCTGCAGTTAATTTGAACCATTTATTAAATCATATTCATCATCTAAGTTTGGTTTTTTAAGTTCAGCTTGTGTTGGTTATTTTTAGAGCAAAGATTCATTTTATTTTCTCATTCTTTCTAAATATTTTTGTTTCATTTCTATCATCTGCTAATTTTATGCTTTGGGTTAGACAGCTGGAGGCTATTTTTGTAAATTTCCTATAATTTCCTTATCTGTAATTGCATGTTAGTTATTTTAGTTTTATGATATATTTATTACTTCAGGTATATTGTTTCGCATTGATTTTTATGCATATTGTTGCGATTCTAATCTTTCTTAGTTCAGAGATTACTCATACGCTAAATTTTAATTTGTCATAGAATTGTCTTGTTTAATCAAAACTGATTATTCTTGTTGCTAACTATTTTTTAGAGGAATTTAAATGCTATAGTCAAGCTAATTTTACTAATTTGAAAGATTATTATTAATATGTTAAGGATTATTCTAGCTTTAAGCAATATTTTAAACAACAAGTTCTTAATTTTTTTGATAATTTAATTTTTGGTTTTATTGATATTCTTCATTTTGTTATAAATGAGTTATCTTTTCTAAATAGTTGACTTCTTGTACAGTAGGATAGAATTTGCTACTAAAAACATCTTCAAGTATCATCAAAAAATTCAATACAAGGATACCAGGCCAAAGTAAGTAAACTAAATAAGAATAAACAGAGAGTATAATCACAACAACGACATAACAGTCAGCTAAAAAAGAAAAAATAAGTATTACCTTATTTTTAATTGGTCTTATTAAGAAGAATAACTTGAAGAAGATAACAATTATAACAATTAATGAGATTTCTACTTTATTATTATATTAAAATACTATAACTCCTGTCATTATGAGTTTTTAAATAAGAGACAATACTATCCAGCTACTAGTTACAATCTCAGTTGGTGACTGTGCAGATTTTTCAGATTTTTCTTAAATAGAGATATCAGTTAAAGGATCTTCAAAAGCAAATAAGAAGTGGCATTAATCTCTTCTTCTAAAAATTTCAATTTTCTTTTAAATTTAATCCTTAGGATAAGAATTTTAGGAAATTAAAATGCTCCTTATAATAAAAAGAGCCAAAACAAAATATAAAATTAATATTCCTAGTGAAATGTAATGAATTGCTTAAGTCCATTACAGATTTTTGAGTTATAAAAACAAGTTTAAAAAGCTCTCTTAAAAAGTAAAGTAGAATATGATGTATACATAATTCATAAAATTGAATCTAATATACTCACAAAAGCCTTTTCCCTAATTAATAATACTAATACCAGCACCAACAACTAAGAATAAGATCAATCCTACTGCCCATATAACGAATACTTACAATTAGTTTATTAAAAAATTAGAACTTTTTCCATTGATTAAAAACTATATTTAAAGATAAATTATTTAGTATTCTTACAGTTAATAATTTAAATCTGGTGAAAAAGCAATAGATTTTAGTAAATATTTACCTTATAATCAGGAGTTTAATTTTCATTACCCATATTCAAATATGTGTAAGTATTGCTAGCATTTAGTTGCATATCCTATCCATAAAAATGGTTTGCTATATAGTTTGGGATTAAAGTAGATAAGTTAGTCATTTAGAAAAGCTAAAAAGCAACAGTAGTTCTTGGTTCATAATATTGATGTATATAAAATAGAAGCCCTATAGTTTAGCATGTGTCAAGAAGCTTTCTTGTTAATGGAATATGCCTTTTAATAAATAGTGAAATAATCATTAGAGACAATAATCCATATTATAGAGCATAAACAAAGTCTTATAAATTAGAAACAGAGCTATCAAAATCTATTTTAAAAATTAAAAATTCCTTTTAAATTAAAATATGATTAATATTTACCATAGCAATTATAGCTAGAATCTGTATCTTATCCTTTAGGGCATAGACAACTATTGTCAAATAGATATCTAGAAGCATTACAAGCTGTACAATCAGCAAAGGTATTTTTTCCTTAATTACACGTTGCGCAAGTGGAATGGCACATTTTTCAAATTAGAAAAAGATATAAATCTTTAAAAAATCTATTTTAGTAGTACACAATCAATTTTGTTATTATAAGTAAAATTATTAACTATTAAATTACAAAAATATGCTTTTTGAAATATGAAAAATAATAACAAATACTTAAATAGTTAATAAACAACTAATAATTTACTTATGCAATATTTTATTCAAAAAAAAAGTATTTATCACACTTTCATTCATTTATAAAATTAATTTAAATGATAAAAGACAACTTAATCTATAACAAATCTCAACTGGCTTAAAAAAAACTATTCATTTCTTTGAATCATTTTTTTGATATACTTCTATAAAAATTCTTAATTAAAATCAAATTTGATTTATATTTTTAGTATTCAATCAAACATTAAATTAAAAAAATTTTAGATTTTATCTTTTTAAAAAATTTTTATAGTTAATAATAATATTTAATTTTCATACTTTATTAATTCACTTTCTTACTAAGAAAGTATTCAATAAATTAAATTCATAATTACTTACAGTTTTTTAGATATTTAAAAATATTAAATTCACCCACAAATAATTTATTTATGTATTTTAATTTAAAATTTAAGTTTCAAGGTTTTATTCCATTTGATTTTAATTGGAAATAGTCATAAAGATTTGTTCTTGTGTTGTCATAACTATCACTTACTAATTTCTCCACATATTGTCTAAGCTATTATTTTTATTAAAAATTAATTTAAAACGTATCAGATAGAATCATTTAATATTTTACTCCAACATCGTTATTTTTTAAGTCTTCTCTGAACCTTTATCTAAAAACTTACTAATCAAAGTATTTAAAGCATGGTAGATCTGAGTCTTCTTACATAATTTATACCATAAATATAATATCTTCTACTTTTTCTAAAATAGCCTAGAATCCCATAAATAAGAGATCTTTATAGTATGAATATTAATCTGATTGTTATCCTCCCATAAGCTGAACATATTCCTAAATAAATCAATAATTATATATATATATAACTTTTATTTCTAAAAATAATTTTCTACTTTAGTCAGCTTAAAAGGAGCATTTTCCCAATTCATATTTCCTGGAGAAATGCTAAACATAAAACCAAAATCAATATGAATTAAGCGACCTTCATTGTTAATTAAGATATTTCCATTATGCCTATCTTTGAATTAGAGCAAGTATGAAACTATTGAATATCCTGCTAAACTTTCAATGAAATTCTTTTAAGCTTCATCAAAATAATCTCCAAAAGTATCCTAATAAAAATCATATAAATTTGTGAATCCATCTACTTTCTTTTTAAGGGCATCGATTGATAGAGTATCTGGCAAAAACTCTATTTATAAAATTAATTCTTTAATTTTTAAATTAAAATTAAATTTTTTTACCTAAAATACCAGAAGAAGCAGACAGGACCAAAATTTCATAAGGTCTAAGCCAAAGTTTTAATCCTGCATCCATAAATATTTTTTAAAACTTATATATTAACTGCATAGCAAGGATTTCTTATCTAAGATCATCTCCTCCCTTGAATATAACTGCCCTACATTAATAGCTTTTATATTTCCCATATTCTGATTATGCCCTAATTAATTTCTTTTTATCTTCCCAGAATTCACCCCAAGGTTCTAATTTACGTACAGGTTCTGAATCTATATCTTACATACTTTTTATATCATCTTTATTATCAATGTGTGCAATAATATCTTAAATTTCTTTATATAAAAATACATTTAAATTAAAATGAAAATAAAAATAAGATTAAATTTACTTTAGACTTATTTAAAGTTCAATTTTTTAGAATTTGTCATTGTTTTTAGATTTGAGATTAATTCTTCATGCTTAATTCCTCTAACTGATTTTGATCTTTTTTTATTTTCTAATTTATAAAATATATGAATAATTAAAATTAATTATTAATATTTCATGAAAAATATATTTTTAATTATCAGACTATACTTTTTAAATAAAAAATTATTTTTAAAAAAACATTAAAAAATTAACTTTGAGTAAACCATAATTTTTCGAATAAATTAAAAATAAATTATCTTGATAATTTTAAATCAAAAATTTAGATTTTAATATAAAATAACGTTTAAGATTTATATTTTAATATGATTTGTAAAAGCAATTGCACAGTTTATAAATTAAAATAATTTAAAAAATTAAATTAAAAATTTAATTTTAAATAAATTTTTACTTGCTTTAAAAAATGCTGCCTTTATTGCATTCTTAAACTTTTATATTTTCTGAGCTTCTAATATTCCTTAAGATGTACTTCTTAATAATTTTTTTGGAGGAAATTTTTCATTGAATTTTTATTTGCTTTCTTTTAAAATTTCCTTTCTTGACCTTGTTTCTGGCTCTTAGTAATTCATTGATGTTTTTTTAAAATATTTAATTCCTTAAGTTTTTAACAT
Organism: Tetrahymena thermophila SB210; assembly: GCF_000189635.1. Lineage (NCBI taxonomy): Eukaryota > Ciliophora > Oligohymenophorea > Hymenostomatida > Tetrahymenidae > Tetrahymena > Tetrahymena thermophila. The sequence continues at coordinate 611,075 of NW_002476335.1, read as the reverse complement.
TTCTTCTTTTTTTTACTCTTCTTCTTCCTTTTTCTTTTCTTATTCTAACAATACTACTAAATTATCATTGTACTTATTTTATTTATTATTTTATGAAGGAGTTTGAGCTTTTACTGCTTAAGCCAATCTTGCTACTAATTGCTTGATCTTTGAATTCTGTTAATTTAACAACTAAGTTGCTTACAAATCTGAATTTGACTCTCTATTTGTTCTTCCGTTAATCTTCAGTTCTTCTATGCTAATATATTTTTAAATATTTATATATTAAATTTTAAAAGATTTTTTACTCTATTGTTTCAATTGCAACTCTATAAGGAACTCTTGTTCTTGTATTAAAGCAAGTAACTTCATCGGAAATAATTTTAACAACCTTTTTTAATTATTTTTGATTATCAGCTTTTTATTGTTTTATAAAAATCAATTACTAGATTTGAACTATATTTTGATTTCAATGGTCTTCTAAATGGAATGGTGATACCTTCATATTAAGTATCAGTGCTATTTTTTAACAATTTTCATTTATAAAGAAGAACATTTCAATAGATATTTGATTGAATTTACTTAACTTTCCTTAAAGTATTAATTATCCAAAAATTTTCATTATCCATAAATTCTTTTAATTTAGCTTTTTAATCTGGTTTTTCAATTCCTTTTAATAAGAGAGAGTAGTTTACCATATTACCTAAGAAAGAATCATTTAGCTTAATATAATCTATTCTAGCTCCTTTTTCATTAGCTTGATTAATTATTTCTTAAGTTGCTTATATAAATAAATTATTTATTTAATTTCATTTAATTTTTAAAATTGCATAAACTACGTCGATTCTCTTTAAGATAAAAGCAAGATCTGCAACTAATCCCATTTACATATGATTTTTCAACATCCTTTTTGAATATTTTTTACATATTTTAATAAATAATATCTATCTAAAATGTTTATTTACTTCTTTAAATTTTTGTAAATTCCTTTATTCATCAACATCTAATTTTATATTAACACTGTATGCATCAACAATAGATCTCACCTATGTAATAATTATCAGTTTAAATTTTTGTAATAAAAATAAATTCTACTAAAAAGTAAAAGCTTGCTGATGTAGCACACTTATCTACTAAGAACTTTTCTAAAGATTGAGATCCTCTTTAAATGCATAAATAACTAAAATTCATATAGAAATGTTTATGATTCTATCTCTAATCCTTTTTATATACTAACAATAAATAATATTACCATAATTGTGTCATGAAAAAGTTCAACTCTGCTTCTGAGTAATTGTATAGTTTATTTATTATAAAATCATGCACTCCAATATATTCATAGAATAGGTATAAATACTTAAGAAGCTTTTCTATTTATATTGATGGTTCGTTTAATTCTTGTAATATTCTTCTCGTTTGCTATTTATTTGGTTTTATATCGAACACTGAGTGTCTACCCAAATTATTGTTTTCTGGGTCTTTAATCACAATACTAATTGCATCCATTTTGCTAAAATTTATAACTAAAAATTAATGTTTATTAATTTATATTGATATGTAATTAAAGTAAAACAATCAATTTGATATATAAATAAAATTATAATATATACGCATACCCTCAAAGTCAATCAATTTTTTAAAATGTTAAAATTCTAAATATCAAATCATTAAATTTAAACTACTTAAGCTAAGATTTTGATAGGATTTCTATAAGTCAGTCAATTTAACTTAAGGAAATTCATCTAAATAGGTTTTAATTAAATAGAAAATACATATAATTAAAAGAAAAATTTATCTATTTCTAAAATTTTTGGAATTATTTCAGTAAAAGTTAAAATAGTTAATCTATTAAATGTTATATAATTCAAATCCTCATTTCAAATTAAATAATAATTAAAAGGCTATGATTTAAATTTCAGCTAGATAAAAAACACTTAAAAACTAAATATTTTATCAAAAATTTTTAATAGAAAGTTAATTTAAATAAATTATTAAAGAAATAATATTAAAAACCATAAATATTCACAATATTTCGAAAAATAAATAAGAAAATTAATTACAATATTTTATTTATTAATTTTAGATAATCAATTATATTAATTATCGATCAAAAATTGATAACTAGTTAAATTTTATTATAAATACTCATAGATTTGATATAAATAATTAATTACACTTCGATAAAATTTGTTCTTTGAAGAACTAAAAACTCATAAAATTGAATTGATAATTTTATTAAAATTATTGATGAGATTTATTTGTATTTTATTAATAATTTTATTTTGTTTAGTAAGATATTTAATTTATAAGATTTTATTTAATTTATTAGAAGGTAAATTTATTTTTTTAGCCAATTTAGTTAATTAATTAGTGAATTAATTTATCATTAATTTGAAAATATTTTTTTGTTAATCAAGGTGCAATACCATTTGTCATTTTTTAGAAATTATCATATTATTTTGTTCTCCAATTATCATAACTATCGTTGATAAGCTTATTCACATACAAAAGGAGCTATTTATTTAAATTTATTAAAAAAGCTATTTATAAATATTGATATCAAAAATTAAATTTACATTTTTTTCATCTAAATGTTCCTAGAAACGCTCTCTAAAAACTTTAATGTCAAAACCTCTGAAACAAGGAAGATCTGATTCTTCTTACATTATTTAAACTAAAAAGATAATTTCATCAACGTATTTTTAAAGCTCTTTAAAACCTTAAAAGACGAGGTTTTTGTACCTCTCAAATCCTTCAGATTCTTTTCCTCCCATAAGTTATGCATATTCCTTATTTAATAAAAAATATGTTTTAATAAATTGATTAATTTATTTGATTACTTTTGTCAACTTGAAAGGCGCATTTTCAAAATTGATACCACCAGGAGAAATACAAAACATAAACCCATAGTCAATATGAATAAGATGTCCACTGTTATCTATGAGTATATTTCCATTATGCCTATCTTTAAATTAAAGAAGATAACAAACTATAGAATAACCAGCAAGACTTTCTATGAAATTGCTTTATGCTTATTAAAATTATTTGCCAAAATAGTCTTTGTAAAAATCATAAAGGCATGTAAATTTTGGAACTTTCTTTTTGAGTCCATCTATTGAATACGTATTTGGCAGAAACTCTAATTTATATAATCAAAAATTAAAATAATCTAAAACAATAGTTGAATATTTATTTATTTACCTATAATACCAGATGAAGCAGAAGTAACTATAATTTCGTATGGACGTAGCCACAGCTAAAGATTTGCTTTTTAAAATATTGACTAAAATTTATAAATCAATTGCATTGCAAGCAATTCTTAACGAAGATCATCTCCTCCCTTGAAAATAACTGCCCTTAATTTATAAGACTTGAACTACCCATAAGGAGACTCTCTTTTAATTTTAATAATTTTATCTTCCCAAACATCCTCCCAAGGAAATTTTCTTTTGATGCTAAAGGAACTAATTTATTTTTGAGAAATATCTTCATCTTCATTGAGCAAGTCAACATTTGATATTTTAGTGTGTTCTATTTATTCTTCAAGCTCATCATAATGCAAATGCTTGTAAATCATTTAAATTTCTAATTTATTTTTATAAAAACTACTTGTTTGTTTTATATTTAAAATTATGAGTTACCTTTTTCAAATTAGGGGTAATTTCTTTGCAAATGTTTAAAAAATCTCAGCACATCAATGACTTTTAAGTCCTTTAAAGAAACTTTCCTTCTTTTCTTCACTAAATAAAAATAAAATAATTAGCTAAAATGTTAAGAACTTGCTAAAAAGGGGTAAAAATTACAATTCAACTTCTCCTTGGCATTAACATATTAATGTCTTTCACGAAAGGGATTATTAACATTTCTATCTGTTACTATGCTGCTTCTTCTTTGAATAACATTTTTTTTCTCCTTAAAGTAAATATTAAATCTTTTAATATTTTCTTGATACTTCTATAATCTCTCGCCTTCTAAAAATGTTTCTTACAACTTAAAATTTTTCTAAAATTTCTTCAATGCTCTAAATGCACTATCATCTGGTACTAAGGATTTTGATTTTTTGTACAATCTATGAAACTTTTCTACACTAGTGAGTTCTTCATCTTAATTTAACAAATTGACCAATTCACCTTTTTTTTAAATTTTCATTTGAGAGTTTCTAATTTCATTTAATTTTATTTCCTAATTTTCTGCCTCACAAGCCCAAATACTAAATGTTCTACCATATTTATTTATTTTATCAGTTGATTCATTTTATTTAATAACAGATTGCTAAGAAGTTTCTGCTTAATCATTATTATTTTCAGAAAACTCAGGTCCATCTCCAATAATACCTACATCATCCAAGTCAGTTTCACTTACAACCTTCTTTTTTACTTATTTAAGCTCATTTATACTATTAATAAAAGGTTGGCTTAATTTATTTCAATTTTTAAACAAAAAGATACTCAATAGTTTCTATGGCAACACGGTAAGGTACTCTCATTTTAGTGTTAAAGCAAGTAACTTCTTCATGCACTATTCTAACTATCTGTATTTAAATGATTATTCAGCTTAATTGAATTCATTTTAACTAAAAAATTTACGAATGTAGAGTTCAATTGCTAGTTGTAATCTTCTCTAAACGGTATAAAAATTCCTTAAAAAAATTCATTATTCCTATTAATTATATTAAATATTGAATATTTTCTTTAATATTTTCAAAAATTACGGATTTTATTCTCTTAAATTTTTTAGCCATTTATTTGCTCTTTTCATATACATCTTGAGCTTATCTTTTCTTTCATCCTATTCATGTTTCTTTAAAGTTAAAGATATGTTAACCATATTTTTAATAAATGTTTTGATTGAATTATTGTATTTAGCTCTTTCATTTGATTCCTTAACTTAACTTGGCGTTTTATTTTCTTTTTAAATAAATTTTACATTTAAATAGATTAAAGCTTACTAAATAGTTACCTTAAATCAATGATGATTGCATGCTTGCGTTAATGAAAGAATTTTCTACAGTCTTTTTAGATAAATATTAACATTATATTTGATAAAAATATTTAATCTTTACTTTTAATAGATCTTTGATTCTTTCATTTTCTGCTTTTTTTGCTTCATCTAACTTCAAAGACTCACTGAATGAATCTAGTGACCAATAAATCTATTTTAATTATAAAATCGCTTTAAATAATCTAAAAAATTTTAGTTATTTACCAAAAGGTAGAGGTTAATGCTCCTCGAACTCATATCAACAAGAAACTTTTTTAACATTTCTGAATCACGTGTAATGTACAGATAACTATTTAATTTAAAATGGGTATTTTTAAAATAATATTCCTAAGTGGTCATATATTTTAAAAAATGCTTCAAATATTTAAATTATTAATCCATTAAATAGCTATCTTAAGTTAATTGAGCACATCTTTTTATAATAAATTTGTTAATTCTTAATGTAAAATATTACCAGAGTTCTGACATATAAAAGTTTAAATCTGCTTCACCGTAGCTATAAAGCTTATTAACTAAGTAATCATGAATTCCTATTTTGGTGTATTGATAGTAAAAGTGTTTTAAAAGCTAATCTATTTTAAAATCTTTTCTATTAAAAAGCTTAAAAAGTTCTTTTGTGCTTATATGATCGCTATCTCTATCTTTGGTAGGACTTTAAGAAAAACTATCATCTGGTGCAGTTGTTATTCCTAGTAATGCTCCTGTTTATTGCAATTCCTCTATATTAACTGGTAATTTAGAAAACCAAGTTGGTCTCTTTTACTCAACTGTTTCTTTAACAGGCCTTTTATTCATAATGCTAGCTAATTTGCTATTAAATTTGTTAAATTTTGTGATAACAGCTGTAAATTTAATCTAAAAGTTTTATTTTAATAAGACAAAATATTATTGGATATTATTATGCAAAATAAATAAATTTCTTTATTTCTTTAACAAAAATTACTCTCTAAAAATACACCGACTTTATTCTTCATTTAAAAAAAATTTTAGTTAAATTCATGTTAAGTTAAAGTTTTTGAAATAATAAGTGTTAATACTATTTATTTTTTCTATCTTTACATTGTTTAAATTGCATTTTGACTAAATTTAGAAAACTTTCTTTAACATTCTTACTCAAAAAAAAAAAAAACATATAAAACCATTAAAAATTAATTTTTGCAAATTAATAATTTTCTTTTTCTATTTTTAATTATTCTAAGATAAAATATTCCGATAAATAAATTTTTTTTTCTTTCCAGTTATAACTTAAAAAACTGAATTGATTATTTTCTACTTAGAATAAATTATACTAAAAGTTAGTGATAAAGACAAATACGCATTATTGAATTGACAAATTTAGTGAAATTATTAATTAAATCAAATCAATATTAGAAAATAAGAAAAATTATCCAGAATTGAAAGAAATATCTAAGTAAAATTTAGTTGATTATTCATTCATGCTTCAAAATAAAGAAATAATATTCTATATAAATTTTCCTTATAATAAATTAGAAGTAGTTGTATTAAGCTATTTACTTATTTAATAACTACTGTTCAGATTTATTTGAAAACTTAATTATAAAAATTAAACTAAATAAAATATTTGAATTCAAACAATTTAAGAAATTGTGAAGACTAAATTAAGAAATAATTCAAGATTTTATTTCTTAACTATTTCTAATCTAACTTTTTAAAAAAATTTTATGTTCCTATTGTGAAACCAAAGTTTCGTTTTATGTTTTTATTTTGTTATTTAAAATGCTTGAAGCATTTTATAAGAGTATTGGAGATGAACAGGGTTGATATTTTTATATTTAATGATTATTAAAGCTGTTTTTTTAAGGAGTTATAAACAATTTAGGACTAGGATTGGTATCCTTTGAGCTCAAGCTATTTAAGTTAAGTTATTTTGTTTATTTTGTTTGTTTTGTTCTCTTTGAAGGAGTTGTGTCTTATTAAATAATCTTTTTATTATTTCGGATAGCTGTATGAGATTTCTCTTTACATTTATTAACTTATTTTATCTAATTTGATTTAGTTAAATCTTCTGTTTACAAACGGAAAATTGAGGGATCAAAATCTTCATTCAATTCTAATTTTTAAGTTATTGAGTCAATTTTACAAGGAGATTCTTGTCTATTTTCAAGATCAATTAACTCGCAATTAAATTAATCATCGCTTTGCTTCAATTTTTATCCAAAATTATTTTCATTCATACTTTTATTACTTTCTTTTATAGAATGATTTATATCGTTTTATTTGTTTTTTGAAGTTTCACTTAAATCTAAATTTACATTTTTTTATTATTGTTGATTTTATAAATCTATTTATTTTGTTTTAATTTCTATATGGTTTTTAATTTAATTGTTAGTTTGATTTATATTCAGATTTATTATGCTTTCATCGTCACTTATATTTTATTTTATATTTTCCTAATTAAGGGAATCTTTTCTAATACTTTTATAATCTCCTGCTATTTGCTGTTCTTCTATTTTCTAATTGAAGTTATCTTTTTCAATAGTCTTCATGCTAGAATTATCTTCTTCAATATTTAGAATTTATTTGCTTTATTCAGATTTTTTAAACCAACTCTCTCTTAAGTGCTTTCTTTTTCTAAAACATTATGAGTTTTCTTACTAGCAATCTTCAATCTGTATAGAATTATTTAATGAAATACATTCGAACATATTTTAATTATCATTTTATTTCAAATCAATATGCTTATTGCTTCCATTTTAATTCAAATCACTCTTATTTTCTTATTAAATACTCAAACTGTCATTTTTAATTTTCGAGTTTTACTCAATAATTTACTCGTTCTAAATTTATTAAATACAAATATCTTAATTTTATTCCTCAAGCTATTCTTTTTTTTCTTCTTCCTCTTCATTTTCAACTTCTATCACTTTTTGAGTATTTGTTTCTATTTTAGGTTTTGGGATTCTAACAATTGCTCCATTAAAAGAAACTTCTTAATACTCGACTTGAGTAGGTCTTTAAATACTTTTTGAATTGTTTTAACCCAGCTAATTAGTTTATTAAATGTTATCTGTTTCAGTTTTTTAACCATTATTTAATATATTTCCTTAAGTCTATGAGTTATGATAGAACTCTCCTTGCAAGCTATTAAATCTTTTTAATTATTTTACTTTGTTAAAAGGAAACATAGGAGTCTTTCTATAAAACTATTACTATTGATTTGATTCAGCAACTTACTCTCCAAAAGTAGTAGATTTTGATTTAGGTTAACCTAAAAACAAATTTATAGAATAAGCACTTCTATCATTCATCATAATTCTGAGCTATTTTCTTACTTGAATAGAATACCAATATTTTAATTTTCTCCTTTGCAGGTCTTTTCTACAGTTTGGACAATTTTCTTAACTTTTCAGCCACTACAATAAGCACTCACTATGAAAAATATGATCACATATAGTAATTCTAATTTAATCACTCTCTTAAAACTCTATTAAGCAAACAGAGCATTACTCTTCTTATATTGGATTCTATTATTATTGCACTTAATTTTCTTAATTCTGCTAACATTCTATGTCTTTACTCAAACCACCATCTTCTTAATTTTCACATTAGATTTCATCTTCATCTTGAAAGCTCTCTACATTTGCTTAGTTGAATTACACTTTTAAATTATTAGATAAAATATTTACTAAAAATAAAAAAAAATATTTACCTGAATTTTCAAAATTGTTTGAATTATTTCTAAATAAATTTATTTCGTTTTAATCTTAATAAGCATTTTCAAAATTTTGTTAATTTATGAAAGCATTTGTTTAGTCTTACTAGTTCTCATTTAGTATTGAAACATCATTATTAGTTCTTTTATTTTATAATGTAGAAATATCATTTCTTTCTTAATCAATTTATTGGTGTTAATTTTATTAAATCGTTTTCAATGACATTTCTTTTCCAAATTTTTAACTTTCCATTTATTCTTATTGAATTTATTTCTAAAACTATTATGCCAGCAATAATTCACATGCTAAATTTTTGTAAGGATGTTTCAATCTTTCTAAAATATCTTTATAAATTCTAATAGGCATATACTTTTCAACCATATCATTGCTCAAAGTAAGTTTGCTTGGAGATACCCTATTAGTGCGCCTATTCACAATTGACTCTAAAGCCTTTTTTTTCATATATAAAATAAGTTTTTTTATAAAATGATGAATAATAATATATCTTTTTATACTTGCTAAAATCTACTTCTTTCTAACTGCCTTCTTTTGTAAGCTCTGTAAACTAAAAGCATAAGCCATAGAAGTACTATAACTCCAAAACCAGAAAAGAAAAAAATAAAGATTTTAGTTTTTAATGAATCATCTTCTTGATTCTACTAATTAACTACTTCAACTGAAATATAACTAGTTGAAGTATAGTTTGAATAAATAGAAATAACCAAATGATTTTTATCAGCCAAACTTTATATTTGCTATGATACAAAATTCAAACTATATTCATTTGTTATCATATATTAAGTGGAGTCTGAATTCGTCAAAGAAGGGATTTAGTTACCTTACTTATTTACAAATATATATGAGATTATTAAATATTCCGGCCCATTACTACTGCTAGGAGAAGTATCTAAAAGTCTTACTTTAGAATTGCTTTCCTTTTAAAAATTAATTTAAACCATAGAAAGTTACTCTTGCTTGAAAGAAGCATCATTAAAATTAATGCTCAAATATTAAGTTTATTGAAATTGAATATATCCTTTCCATACATTATTCAATTTTAGTTATGGAGCTTAAACACTACAATCATTTTTGAAGTATCCAGGATTGCATTAACATTAACACGAAGTTAAGCAACTTCCTTAGTTAGAACACTATTAAGGGCACATTTATTAATCACTGGTTTCTAATTATAAAGTATAAACTAAACTATTGAGTGCTCTACTCATAATAACACTGATATATATTTGATCTCCAACACTAATTTATTAAGGCTAATAAAATAAATAGTGATTTAAGCTATTTTATTAGTAACTTTACGTATCACACTAGTCTGCTGATACACTTAATAGATAGTTAGAATCATTGCTTTTAACTAATACAGAATTATTTTTAGTAGAACACATCTCAACCTTATAACTACTGTTCTAAATAACTTATGATTTAAGAATGAGACTAACCATTATATATTTTTGTGATTTCACTTTATAAACGAACGAACTCTATTAATCAATTTACTAAAATGAAATAGGTGTTTATTCATCAATCTCATTAACATCTTAGCTTTGTAATTATCTAATTTCACTAGCAGTTAAAATAAAATGGAAAAAAACTAGCATCAAAAAAACGGATTTAATTTCTTTCATGATTTTTTAAATTCTAGCTTTTTTAATGGATCTACACTTGCTTTAAGTAAAAAAATATGTGATTCTTTAAGCTGTATTTGGTTTATCTGAGCTTAAAAATAATTCAGATTATTTAATTTGCTATTAACCACTTTTAAATTAATAAAGATAACACACAAAGTATTTATTACTTTTCCATATGAAAATAATCAATTTAAAAATTAAATTACTTCTAAAATAACCACATACATAATCGCAAAATATCACTATAACCTTATATATTTATTAATTGCTTATATTTATATCAATTTTTTTTATTAGAATTTCTATTCAAAAACCAAAAAGTTATAAAATAAATTTAACAAATTTAAAATTCATTATTTCAACAAGCTTATTTTTTATCTTTATATCGAATATTTAAAATAATAATCAAATAAGCTAGTTTTTAAATTATTAAATTATATTATAAAACAAAAACTTTTAAATCTATGTGATATTACTTTTATAAATTTTATAAATGGAAAAAAATGCAAAAAAAAAACATCTTTAAACTCTAAAATAATTTATTAAAATTGTAAAAAAAAATTTTGTAAATGAATTACTCACAAAAAAATAATATATATTAGATTAATTCATTATATTTTATTTTTTTAAATGAAATTATAAATTTATTATAAACAGAGACTTCTTTCTATTCAATAAGATTCATGACTTTATTTCCAGTTTAAGCACTCTTTATTAATAGATAATACGTAGTCTTGGATGGAACGAATCTTGGAAGCATCTTATGAACCAGAGA